>NC_134489.1:27245465-27545465 GCF_040206685.1 Ascaphus truei
AAAGGTATTAGGACCACCAACAGGAGTGGAAATAACACTGGGAGAAATAAAAGTTGCTAAAGTCTTCGCTTTTCGATAAACACATTTTGGTCCCTTTTCAGTATATTCACGAAGTACAGGCATACCCCGCATTAACGTACGCAATGGGCCCAGAGCATGTATGTAAAGCGAAAAAGTACTTAAAGTGAAGCACTACCTTTTCCCCACTTATCGATGCATGATGCGATGTACTGCAATCGTCATATACGTGCATAACTGATGTAAATAACGCATGTGTAACAGGCTCTATAGTCTCCCCTCTTGCGCACAGCTTTGGTACAGGTAGGGAGTCGGTATTGCTGTTAAGAACGTGATGACAGGCGCATCCGCGAGTTGCAGTTTGCCAATTGGGCAATATGTCCTTACTCGCGAGTGTACTTAAAGTGAGTGTCCTTAAACCGGGGTATGCCTGTATGGGGTTCATACGCAATAATTCCCAATGTTTGTTGATGATCCTGTTTACCTGGCTACTTGCCTTACTATATTGAGAAATAAACAAAGGGGATGTTTTATTACTATCCTTAAAACCCTTCTTGCGACCCCCATCCCCCATTCTGGACTTTTTTTAGGGGAAGTAATGTATTTCTATCCAAGGGGTTTGAGTTAGAGCCTGAGATGGACACATGTTGGAATCTACCTGATAGGTAGGACTGAAACCAGTTTAAAGCACGCTTCCCTATTCTAGAGCACTGGAGTTTTTAAGCAAGATAACATGATCAACAGTATCAAAAGCCTTTGCAAAATCTAAGAATATTGCACCAGTGAGTTGCCCCAGTTCCATTCCACACTGGATTTCATTGCAAACTTTTAGCAGGGTAGTTACCGTTGAGTGTTTGGGGTGTAAGCCAGATTGGCATTGGCTAGGGAATTTTGTCTTGCTACAGTATAGTAATCACTTAATTGAGAGTCAACACATTTTTCCATGACATTAGATAGTATTGGGAGAAGAAAGATTGGCCTGTAGTTTGAGACAGAGTTTTTGTCCTCACTTTTGAAGATTGTGGCAACTCTGGCAGTTTTTCAGGTCTTAGGGATATGGCCTGCAGACAGGATAGAGTTGATTATGTAAGCAATTGGTTTGGCAATGGCTGGGGCACCAAGTCTTAAGAACTTTGATTGTAGCAATGTCAGGTCCACATTGGCTGCTTAGTTTTAATTTGAGGAGCGCTTGTGTAATCTCCTCTTCGGATTCTGGGACAAACAGAAAATTGGGAGCAGTGTTGGGAGAGGGCTGAGCTATAGGGGTACTCTCAGACTGAGGTTCAAGTTTGTAGTTTGTGTTGCGTTTAGCTAATAAGTTAGTAGCACACCCCACAAAGTAATCATTGAATGCATTTGCAATGTCAGTGGGATTTGTCAGAGTAATATCCTCCTTGGTGATATTACTTGGTTGTTGATGGCTAGAAGGCTGTAATATATTGTTGATAACCTTCCAGAAGTTAGCTGGGTTTGATGTATTCTGGTGAAGCTTGCCAGAGTAATATTGTGCTTTTGCGTGCCTTGTTTGCCTTGTGCACATTCCGCACACATCTGTAGTTATTAAGATCCTTGGATCTTAAGTTACTTTGTAGCTTTTCCACGAGGCATCCCTAAATGGTGGAGTGCTATAAGGTCAGTTGTAACCCATGGAAGGTGGGCACCCCGTACTCTTATTCTGCGCAGTGGTGCATGGGTATCAGAGTTTTAATAACTCGGATTGGAAATAGTCGAGCGCAGAATCTGGGTCAGGAATTAAGTTGATTCTGGGCCGTGGGCAGTTGGTAAGGTCATCCAGAAACTGTTGTGGGTTAAAGTTTCTAAATGTTCTAGTGAGGAGAACTTTAGGGCTTGATTGGGGTGGTTTGATTTTCTTTACACAGTACAATATTACCTGGTCACTGAAAATGTCAGAAAAGATGCCAGAGGATTGGATTCTGATGGGATTTGAGGAGAGAATCCAGTCAAGCAAGGAATGGTTGTGAGATTTTAGGTTTGTCCGTGTGGTTTGGAAAATGAGTTACGTTAGGTTAAGTGACTTGAGTTGTATCTGAATTTTGTGGGTTTTAGGGTCGAGACAATTGTAGTTGAAATCAATAAGAACTAGCAGCTCACTCTTCAAATACAGAGAGGAAATGGAGCCACGAAACTGGGTGATCTGTCAGGGACTGTAGAGGGGCTTTATGGTGGGGCGGTAGATGCCAGCAACCAAGACATGCCTAGAAAATGGGAGTCAGATTTTGCCAACAAGGCTTCCAAAAGAGGGTGGGCTTGGGGGGGCAATTTAACAGTGTAAAGTGTCTGCAATATAAACACCCCTTCTCCTCTCTTGGATCTATCTTTCCTAGAAATGGAGTATCCATGAATCAAGGTTTTTAGGGGTTAGCCATGTATCTGTGAGAATGGTGGCATTGGGTTTATGCATAAGGCACCATGCCCTTAGTTTATCCAGTTTGGGCAGCAGGCTCCAGATATTTATATGGGTGACAAATTTACCTTTTTGTAATTTGAAGGGGGTATTCTCGGGGAAAGGGGGGGTATTCTATGGGACAGAGTTGAAAAGGGAGGGCCTGGGTTAAGTTAAATATCACCTGCTAAAGAGAGTAATAGTATGAGTAGCTGTTTGCAAGTTGTACATTTGTGATGTTTGCCATTAAAGTGAGCAGGGGTTGGTGTGCTGGTTTTCAGAGTTCTCCACCAATATTCAGTAGATGGTGAAAGGCTTTTGAGTAATCCAGGGTGTATGGTGATGTTGGGTGTGTCCCAGGAGGGAGGAGTTTGTAGTGGATAGAGAGAGAGTAACATTTTCATGAGGCCAAAAGAAAGAACAAAGTTGAGAAACATAGCAGGTTCATTACATTCACAGAGGTAGGTAATGTTGCATGAAGCTTTTGTGAGTAGTGTGTGCAGACTAAACAGAGGTGTGCCTTTTCCTTGTCAAGAAGTTTTGCTGCATTGCAATGCTAGGGACTATTCAGGGTTTGCAGGGGGAGGGGGAGCAGTTGTGTGCAGTCAGAGTTGGGAGAGGCTGCAGTAAAATAAGGCTGCGTCCATAGAGGGGGGAGCAGTGCTGAAAAGCGCTAAGGCTCGCCTGTGCGATTTCATGCACATGCAGGCGAGCCAGCGGGTGCGATCGGGAAGTGGGGGGAGGCGGGGCAGTGACGTCGCTGGGCCAATAGGATGTTGGATGTTTTCAGCCGACAGCACGCTGAAAAACAGCTTGGCTGTCGGCTGAAAAATCCAACTCCTCAGCACGCCTGCGGACGCTCGCGTGAGCCCCCTCTAAAGACATCCTCATTGAGCTCAGCTCTGCTTGTCCTTCTATGGACGCAGCCTTAGTTGTAAAGGGGGTTTCAGTGTACAAGATAATAAGCATGGGATCATAGTGTGGTCAGAGTAGCTCACCGTTCGTTGCCTTGTGTAGAAGAGTTTGCAGTAGATCCAGTCCCCAGTCCACCTCTAGTCAAACTATAGTCTAACAATATATTCTCACTTAAAGATGATCACTTTGGCTACCCTGCCAAAGCTTTCCCTTAAACTAAAAGCAGTCACATGACCCTCCTCTCTTCCCCTCCCACCCCCCCCCACCCCAAATAAATCTGCCTGTTAAAAGTTGGACGATTAGAAGCACACAGTTAAAAAAAAAAAAACAATACCAGGGATCAATAATAAAGGCAGGGTGGGGTATTTCTTTTAAAAACATTTTATATCATTTGAGGGGGTGTTGGCTTATCTGTCAACATGATATGCTAAATACTTTCCCTAACGTAACTAGAGGAGCTTGAGATTTCTAGGCAACTTCGATGAGACTTGGGCCTCGTTCAGGGTGCCTGCGTCAAGAGGTGGCTTGCGCGCGTCAGTCTGCTGGGCGATGTCTGCTCATCCCCAGCAGACAGTTACAAGTGTTGAGGAGGAGGGTCTTTCCTGACCTCACAAGGGTCTATGTATTTTAATTATAAACGCTTTTATTCGATAGTCTTGCAAGCTGTTGCAGATGCAAAGTATAAGTTTATAGCAATAGATGTGGGAGCTTTTGGCAAACAAAGTGGTGGATGTTTTCAGGGCCTCCTCATTGTATAAACAAATAGAAAATAAGACTTTGCTGTTGCCTTCAGACCGAGTCTTGCAACTTAGCACAACAAGCATTGTGCTGCCATATGTACTGCTAGCGGATGAGGCCTATCCATTGCTCACGTACATTATGAAGCCATACAGTAGACAACGACTATCCAAAGAAGAAGAAATATTTAATTATAGACTTTCAAGAGCAAGACGTTGCGTGGAGTGTGCCTTCGGCATAATGACAGTGAAATGGAGAATTCTCCAGGAAGCTATAGAAACCAATGTACCCAATGCAAAGAGAATTGTTAAATGTGTGGCTATACTACATAATATTGTGATAGATTTGGAAGGCTGTCAGGAGCGTCTACTGTGCCTCATTCTGCCACCCATCTTCCTAGAAGCAGGGCAAATAGTGCATCAAGTGTTTGGGCCAAAAACATTCGCAATTCCGTTAAGGAGTATTTTAGGCGCAGTACCATGGCAAAATCATGTATAGACATATTTCTGGTAACCTGTGTATGTGTAACTTAAAAGAAATATTAGTGCGTGCAATTTGTAACACTTGATACAGCTATATGTGGTTGAAAGCAAAGATGTACTTATAATATTTAAAATTGTATGCATAATACATACAAAGTGTAATAAGTATGCATCCATGCTTCTTAAAGTTTACATATTGTAATAACGTGTTTTTTGGTCTCCTTTTTGAATATAATTAATAAATATGTTGTATTCTAATTATTTTGGTGAAGCGAAAGTTATTTATGGGAAAATACAGAGTTTCCAAAAAGTCAGAAAAAAACAAAAAGACAAGGGCGCTGTATCAGACTATGGTGTAATGTACCAAAAACAAATTAAGCTATATATACACACTGATGTATCACGTTCCGAGCATAAAATAATACAGAAGTTATAACATAAAGTATAGATAATAATAAGCCAGAAACTATTGCCTGATTAAGTAGTGGTGTGGCCAATCACACCCGCTGATCTTGGGAGCGAGTGATGCACTTTTCCTCTGGATCACTGGTATTGTATGCAGTCTCCGTAGCGGTTTGCTGGAACCGATAATGCCGCCGCCTCTCCGTCCTCTACGCTTGCCCCACGGGTAGTCTCACTCGGGGGGTATCACGTGATCTCCCGAATTCACTCGGAGGCAGCAGCTGGTTTCCTAGTGTCCTGCTATGCGTCTGCTTCCTCCTCTGACGCACTTCCGGTGTTCCAATCGGCGAGCAGTGCAGTAGTATGATGTTACCTCATTGCCACCACCAATCCGGGTCAAATGTCTGGTTTGTTGTATTCAAACTTGACTATAGTGAGCTACGATCAGTCACCATAGTCAATATATCTATATGGTCAATCCTACGCGTTTCGACACTGACTGTGCCTTCCTCAGGGATGTATATGGAACACCGCTCTGTATACCCATATATAGGAGGTGGAGAGCCCAGCTGATTGGTTGTAACATTGATTAATAGCTAATCAGAAAGGTGCTTATGGTTAACTCCACCTCCTATGTGATGTCATCCTCCCAATATCCTACATACCAGACATAGGGGCCTATGCAGAGAGCAGCGCTAAGCTCGGTTTCGCCAGTTTTCAGAGAGATTTGTCAATAGAAATTCATGAACTGGCGCGAAAAAGGGAAAATGAGAGAAAAGCGCCATTATTTCTTTTACATTTACATTATATTAACGATGCATACAATGTATTGAGCATAAACATTAAGCAAAGTAATGTCAAATATGACTTAGGTAGCAAAATGTTGACACTTCAAATCAAGTATACTATCAAAACCTCTGTGTTCAACATATAACAAATTGAAAGTATTACAAGCATCCTCAAACAATTAACATTACATCCGTAACAATGTACCTGCCATCCTTAACAATTAAGCAATCAACTACTTCTAAAAAGCTACTGAACAATGTAGGGTGTTTTTATATATATATATATATATATATATATATATATATATATATATATATATATATATAATTATCAACAAGGGGAAATAGGTTGAATGCAAGCAAAGCGTTAGCTGTATCACAACGTAAAAAAACAACGATCATAACTATATTATTGTTTCAGACTTCCAACACTCATGGCACAATCTATGTGTACGGAACATAATTGCAAATAATGCATATCAACAGGTATACACCACAGCAGCTATTTACCTGTATGTAAATACAGCTGTACACAGAAATAGATTCAGAAAGTTGTAAAGCATGAAATGTCACATATAATAACTGTTACATGTAAATAAAAAAACTGTACCGAATTAAAAACCGCAATGCAAAAATTAAATTTATGTAGCTTACCATCACTTTGCTCCACCTCGGCATGTTGAACATCATCGTCAGGAAGAAAACGAACAGTAACAGGACAACACAAAATAGAAGTGAAGGGGAAAAAACCCATAACAATCCAAATCGTTATCAATCCAGGGAACATCAAATTGGAATCCATCTTCATGGGTATTCGTTTGTCTTCAATCTTCTTCCGTGTTATCCTTCCGTCTTCGGCCACTCCCTTTTACTTCTTAACATGTTTGTTAATGTTGTTTGTGCCGGGTTGTGTAATGACGTGTGCGTTTCATATGCAAATATGTTAGAAAAATAATGTCTACAAAGAGAATAATGTTGGAATATATATATATTTTTTTTTTGCATATGTCTTGCCTCATTGGGCAAGAAAATGCTGCTGTAGACGACAGACACCTCTTTTTCATCAGGTTATAAATTACTTTAACTTGCTGTTGAATTGGTAAGCTAATGGTGTTAAATATGGCCAAGCAATATATTATGTGTATATGGATAGTAGAAATGGTGCAAATGATTCAACTGTACATTTGCCATCAGGGGTTGGATTTGGTTTTTATGGATGTAGTGAATTGTTCTTTCAAATACACATGGCTTGTATTGTTAGTTGTGTATAGCAATGTTATTTGTGGGCTAATGTTTGGCACTATTAAACATTTGAGTATGCATTAACCCTTCATTGTCTTTGCGGTTTTCAAATATGGTAATGGAGACGCATTTGTAAAGTGTTCAGAATATTTTGCTACAGCGTGGGTCGCACTCAATTTGGATTTCAGACAGAGTGAAACCAATGTTTCATGCACAATATGACACAACTACATACATGCTGTTTCTTTAACATTACACATAGCCTCCAAGGTAATGAACGATTAATGTTCAAAATTGTTTTTCATGTATACTGTATATGTGCATACTGTTTCGGGAGGGGAAATGATGTGGCTTACGGTAAGAGGACCCCCTGCTTGCAAACATACTGCCACCTTTGTGGTTGTGGCGTTATCCCTCAGTTGTGTTTACAGTATGTGTGCACGTGATCTGAACATGTTAATGACGACGGCTAGCGGTCACTCACAAAAGGGGGCGGAAACTCTGGGAGCAGGGTTTCCACGGAGCTCACAGCAACGGTGAACAGCTCTGTAGACCCCCTGCACGTGTAAAGGACTACTAAAAAAATTCTAATTGCTTGTAACATGTGCAGATGTTCACGCACACAGAGAGCTTAGGATCTCGCTGTGCTGCAAACACTTCGCATAAGGGGTCCTCTTGTACTCTTCATACGTAACACCTCTTCAGCGACGTCATGCTTATTTTGACGTATGTGTTTTATGGAATGCTACGGTTGTTACATCATGACATAAATATTGCGATAATAGCGCTATTGGGGACTGCAGAGAAACACACAGAAACCTACACAACATGGATAAATAAACATTCGCAGAGCTTTACCAAATTTAATTGCGTGTGTCACTGCTGTACGTACACATATACACAGCACTGTTTGTTATGCCATTTTTGAAATCACCCTTTCATGCAGTATGTAACATACATACGCTGTTCACAGTGTTAAGTGCAACAAATGTACATTTATACTGCACATAACAGTATGCCTGGTACAAATGCTGGTGGGTTATATATTACTGTTAGTAACGGGACCATGTGATTAACGTGACATTTCATTGCCATCAACACACATTGTTGTGGAATGTACCACTGTAGTTTCATGCATATGTGGCATGTTAAAAAAAAAATACTCATACATAAATATTAGCTACCATGTAACCGCTCCAGATGCGCAACTACTAATGCATCATTGCTGTTGTGACTTTGCATTGTTATTAGCACAGTTGTGCATTTTTTTCCGTGACTTTTCCAATTACATTATGTTGTGCTTTTTCCCATAATGACATATGCTCCAAATACATTTTGCATGAAACGACATCAATAAAAGTCTATTTCAAAACCATATTTATTGTTTAGCCATATATGTTTACGTGCACATGCATGAGGAGGTGTCAAAAAGTATTCTGCCCTACTGTTACATATCTACATATTTATACATGTCAATAAAGAGATCTATACAGAACTACACATGCTTACTCATATAGACAAGTGTCATTGAAAACATATTAAGAACAAAGTGACACACAAAAACAATGGAATGTTTGTTACTTAAACATTTTTTGACGGATGTATGCCACAACAATAGGTACGCTAACACAAGGTATGCACATGTTTCCCCGCTCTTTTATTCACAAATACGCTTTTAAACCATACTTCTAGGGATTGTATATGCGTTTAGACATGTGCTCACGTACACTGTGCGCCAAGGTCCCCAACAAATAAACATGAAGGACACGGTCTAGCACAGTTACATGCATATAAGCCAACATTCAATGTAGTGTTATGTAAGTATGTGGCTAAAACATGATGATAATGTTAACGTCTGCCTTTCACCCAGTGCCATGTCCAGGTGGCACTTTAACACATTCATCACCAGCTTGCATCCCTGCTGCCCTATAGTTGTAATATAGCACCATGCTTTAGCAGCAGTGTACTTTTTTCAGGTAACACTGTTCCACTGCAGTTTTAACAAGCCAATAGAATGTGTACAAACTGATGACGGTGGGGTCACGACACTTCAGTGCACAGGTGTACTAATTAGTATTTCATTACAGCACGTTTCTCACTTACAAATTGAGCTGTAACATGGAGGTTATAGACTTAGCGTTGCAGCAATTTCTGTTGCACAGGAGAATACTGCCTGTTATCCAAAGGAGGGGGTTAGTTAATAACTTTGAGGGAAGGAGAGCTTACAGGGAGGGCGATGTTGAACCGGATAGGAGACATCTCATACATCATGTAAGGGGGGGGCAAATAGTGCACCATAGAGTTCCCAGGGTTCGGCTAATACGTCAAAGAACATATTTGGAGGGCATTACAGAAGAAGAAGTTGTTCTTAGATACAGACTATCTTCTGCTGCACTACATCAGTTGTACGCCGAAATAAGAACATCTTTGGAATCTCCAACTGAAAGGGCCAATGCCATTCCAGGGATGGTTAAAATGTTGGCATGCATTCATTTCCTGGCGTCTGGATCATTCCAGACTACAGTCGGAGTGGTCGGAGGAATATCTCAATCCTCGTTCTCTCGTGCTCTCCACAAAGTAGTTAATGCACTGTGCCGACAAGCACCGCATCACATACACTTTCCAAGAGATGAGACGCAGTGGATAGATGTCAGAAACGCTTTTTACAACATTGCTGGAATGCCATCTGTTCTTGGGGCTATCGATTGCACCCATATTGCTTTCAGCCCACCAAGCCTGCAGGAACATGTGTTTCGCAACAGAAAGCATTTTCATTCACTGAATGTACAAGTGGTGTGTGATGCTCGGATGCGGATCATGAGTGTTGTAGCAAAATTTCCTGGATCTGCACATGACTCCTCAATACTTATGAATTCCTCCGTGTCTCAAGGATTTATGGATGGATATTTCCCACATGGCTGGCTAATTGGTGAGTATTGCACTGCTTTGGAAATTGAAATTTATTATACAACTTACATTCATGTGTTTATAATAGCACAGGTTTGGTTACTTAATAGGAACATTAAAGCTACAACAATCTTGTAACTGTCCTTACATTTCTTCACAGGCGACTCAGGTTACGCTGTACAACCATGGCTGATGACACCTGTGCCTAACCCTACGTGCCGTGCTGATGCAACTTATAATGCTGCACATATTGCAACCCGTGGAGTCATTGAAAGGACATTCGGTTTATTAAAAAGTCGTTTTCGGTGCTTGGACAAAACAGGAGGAACTTTGATGTACAGTCCAACAAAGGTGGCAAAAATTGTAATTGCTTGCTGTGTCCTGCATAACGTTGCTGTGAAAAACAATATGTCCAACAGTTTCCCGGAAACTGTCCTGGAAGAAGCCGTGGGTCCTGACATTCTTGAGGAAAATCCTTCTCCAAGCGGCTCACAGACACGCAGGAATGTAATTGACTCATATTTTACCGGTGAGTGCACAAATAGTGTGATGGTTTTTTAATTAAAGGTTTTTTATTGTGTGTATTGTTCTCATCTACTTTTTCTATGTTTCCTGTAGGTTGATGTCACTATTCTACCTGACAATATATCATGTACATATTTACATTGTACGTAAGTTTTAACATATTTAACATATGGTTAGTCATTAGTTAATGCAAGTTCTAAGCGTATTTATTGCCATATGCACACGATTACAATACCCCATGTTCATGCAAATTGGGATATAACTCAAGTCTACATGAAATGCTACAAATACACTGGCCATGAAAAGGGTGTGCAAACATTGTTATCATTACCAATTTGTTCAATAACAATGCATGCAAAAAAGAATAATTTGCTGACACAAAGTCATATATGTCTCTAATGCTAGCTTTTCTGTCTGGCGGCGACAATATGGCACATTTTAACATGCTATTATAGGTGTCCTTTGGACGTAACAGTTCTCACGCTGATTGCTCCATTCTAATGTCTGTAACATCAGAATACTGACAAAATTTAAAACCAATTACCATGTTCCAAGTTTTTTATAGAGTTCTAGCTGTGTGTCTCGTTCAAGGGCATAATACAAAGAAATTTGTGTAGTCAAACGCAACCCCCTTACAACAGATGCTAGGCTATCTATCAGTGAAAAAAACTGTTACACAGTTATATACATGTTACTGTCCAGTTTGGCCTTTGTCTTTGGCTTATGTATTGCAATTTGGAATACATATGAAAGTATTAAAACTATAAGCATACACTACTTATGTGTGTTTTAAACAGTATTTTTTTTTCCAACTTCAGTTTTTTATTGATGTTTACAAACAAACATATCACAGCCCATTGTAGTGTACATCAAATCTTTTCTTAATTAAACAGGGAATACCACATTAAACACTACAAACATTGGTAGTTATCGAACACACAAGACATGACAGATCAGACGTACCTGACATAGGGCAGAGGGGTAAGGGGGTGGAAGGTAGGAGGGCGGGGGGAGGGCTAGGGGGGTCATTATGCGTGGTGGGTCGTCGGCCGCTGAGGCGGTTTGGTTACTTCTTGGGTTCTTGTAGAATTGCATTCTGATGTATTTTGTTTTGTTCATTTCCTTACTGTTTCCCCCCGTTTTGCGGGGGGGGGGGTTTAGCTTGGGCTCGGTATGTCCCTCCTCTTAGTGTGGTCAGGATTGTCGTCTTTTGTCTATCTACTTGTCCTTATGTGCGGTCATGTCTTGCTACCCTCAAAGGAAAACGCATTTGTTGCTATTATTGAAATATAGTTGTAGCACCTACCCCTGGGATATCTGTCTGGTCCAACCAAGGCGACCAGACTTTTAAAAAAATTTCGCCGGTGTCATTAACTAGACTCGTTAATTGCTCCATCCGGCAAACATGCCAAATCCTATTTCTAATTGTGGGGATGATTGGTATTTCTTGCTGCTTCCATAATGCTGCGATCTCGCATCTAGTGGCAGTTGCCAAATGCACGATCAGTTTATGCGTCGCATTTGATATACCCAGGATCCGCCTGCCCAATAGGAACAGCCACGGGTCCAGGGGGATCTCCAAACCGAGAATCCTCTGTAGCCAATCTCGAATTTGTTCCCAAATCGGGACCACTCTTGTACAAGACCACAGCATGTGTTGCAGGTCCGCCACCTCCCCACACTGCTTTGGGCAGAGCGGGGAGGTGGCTTTTCGCCGCTCCCTGTATGATCTTGTCCCACTCCTCGTCCTCTAACGTCTCGCCTAAGTCTGTCTCCCACTGTCTAATGTATGTGAGTCGGTGGTCATTGTGGGTCTTTGGACAGATCACTTCCCTGTACATTCTAGACGTTAGTCCCCTCGTGTCCGTAGCCCTAGAACACAGCTGCTCGAAATTAGTTCTTATAGGTCTAATTGGGGTTTTATTATAAAAGTCTCTGATCTGGAGGTATCTAAAAAATTCCTTATTTGATATCGCCGTTGCGGCTTTAATTTGGTCAAAGGTTTGTATATATTTGTTACCTTCCAGATCCTTAAGTCGTGTAATGCCCGACTGTTCCCAAGCTAACAAATTAGTTCTATTCAGGCCCGGAGCGAAGTCTGGGTTGCCAATAATCGGTGTCATAAGTGAGTCCTTGGAGGTTAGATTGCATCTAAATTTGGTGGCCTCCCATACCTTTAAAGAATTGATGATGGTCTGAAGTGACGTGCCCATCTTATTTAGTCCTTTTTTGGGTATCCAGATCACATTCTGTATATCAATTGGTGCACAGCAAAGTTTCTCTAATTCAACCCATCTCCTTAATTGTGGGTCTATGTGCCACTGCGTAATTTGACTAATTTGGGCCGCTTTATAGTAAGCTATCAAGCAAGGTACCGCTAGTCCTCCTTTACCAGTGGGTCTCTTTAAGATCCCCTTTGCAATTCTTGGGTTTCTCTTATTCCAGATGAATTTCATAATTTGGGACTGTAGAGAGAGGATGTCTGCTGTTACTAAAGGTATACAGTAGGTAGACTCTGGAAGAGATATAACATCCTCGGGAGGAGGTTCATTTTCACGCAATGAATCCTCCCAATCCATGAGATACTACCTTTCATCCAGGTGCGGAGATCCTCTTTCAACGTCTTAATTAACCTGGGAAAATTAGCTTTGTATATTGTTTTGTAGTCCCGTGTGATATATACCCCTAAATATTTGATTGCGGAGGGTTGCCACTTGAAATTAAAGTTTATTTCTATCAATTTCTCCACCTCTTTGGGTAGGTTTATATTGAGGGCTTCTGATTTGGCCTGATTGATTTTAAATCCCGAAATTTTGTTGAATTTACTTAGTACCTCAAATGCATTGGGCAGGGATGTGAGAGGTTTTGACAGCGTCAGAATGACGTCGTCCGCATACAGGGCTATTTTGTGTGTTTGGTCTTCAATCGAAATTCCTGTAATATCTGGACTAAGTCTGATGTGGGCTGCCAGGGGCTCAATACACAGGGCGAACAACAGCGGGGACAGTGGGCACCCCTGCCTTGTTCCGCTTTTAATGTTGAATTGCTCGGAGGGGTAACCCTGGTGTCTCACCCTAGCCGTTGGGCTCTCGTAAAGAGCCATGATGGCTTTCAGGAGGCGTCCTTCAAAACCAAATTCCCTAAGCGTCGCTGTTAGATAGGGCCAGTCTATTCTGTCGAAAGCTTTCTCTGCGTCCAGGCTTAGTACCATGGAGTGAATCTTTTTCTGCTTGGCCAGATCAATCAAATCTATTTTCCTCCTGGTATTGTCTGCCGCTTGCCTTCCTCCTATAAACCCTACTTGATCCGCATGAATCAACCCGGGAAGGACGCTACCCACTCTGTTATCTATGAGTTTGGAGTAGATTTTAGTGTCGGAATTAATCAGAGATATAGGCCGTTAGCTCTTACAGTCTGCCGGGTCTTTTCCAGGTTTGTGGATCACTGATATTGAGGCTTGTAGCATTTGGGTTGGGAAGGAGGCCCCCGCTAGGATCTCATTAAATACTCGAAGCATGTGTGGGGCCAATAATTTCAGATATTTTTTGTAATACAGGTTCGAGAAACCGTCTGGCCCTGGGGCTTTAGCTGGTTTAAGGTTTTTAATTACCTCGGACAGCTCTTCTAACGTGAAGTCTGCCTGTAGTGCCTCTCTCTCATCCCTGCTCAGTGTGGGTAGTTTTGCCTCTTTCAAAAACGTTTGTAACAACTCTTGCATTTTGCGGGAGTGGGTGACTTTATCTCCATTATACAGATTTTCATAGTAGGTTTTAAATTCTTCTACTATTTTCCCAGGAATGGATGTCAGCTCCCCACTCTGGGCTCGTATTGCGTGAATATGGGACTTTGGAAGCTTATTTTTTAGCTTGTTGGCAAGTAGGGTATCTGGCTTGTTAGCTTTTTCGTAAAATTTGCGCTTAGACCAAGTCATTTCTTTTTCTGCGTGGGAGGAGATTAAGCTTTGTTTTTGTATCCAATAATTGTTTCAGAATATAATCTTGCTTGTTTGCTTTATGAATGGCTGCAAAGTCAGCTAATTGTTTTTCTAATTCTCTTATCTTTTTTTCTCTTTCCCTTCTGCGCTTGGCGGCCAGATTCATTAATGTCCCCCTGAGGGTTGCCTTATGGGCCTCCCACAGCATGGAGTGTGTGGACACACTTCCCTTATTCTCCAGAAAATATTCTTTAATTTTGTCCCCTACCTCCTTTTCTGCAGCCGGTATTTTTAACAGGATCTCATTTAGTTTCCAATTCGCTCTGGGTCTGTCTAGAGGGATTAAGTTGCATCGCAGCTCTATTGGTGCGTGGTCAGACCATGAAATATCATGGATCTCTGACCTCACTATCCCAGGAACCATTCTATTAGACACAAGGAAGTAATCTATCCTACTGTAACTGTTGTGTGGATGGGAGTAGAACGTGTATTCCTTTATTCCCTGGTGTTGTTCCCTCCAAATATCTAAAAGTTGACACTGTCTCATCCCATTTGATATGGTTAGTACGTCCTGTCTGTGGGCCTTGTTAGTGTTAGAGCATCTGTCCAAGTTGCTGTTAAGCGCTCTGTTCAAGTCTCCTGCCAGTATGATATTACCTGTCGCTACTTTGTGTAACTTAGAGAAAAACCCTGTGAAGAAGTCGTTGGCAGATTCACATGGAGCATATACTGTCGCTAACGTGATGGGTTGGGCTTGGATAGTGCCTGTCACTATTATGTATCGCCCCTCTCTGTGCTTGTGTATCTTGCCCGCTATGAATGGTATTTTATTATGTATTAAAATTGCTACACCTCTCTTCTTAACTTGTGCAGCGGACAAAAAGCTCGTCTGGAAATCTTTATCTAGAAAATTTGGCTGATTATTCCTAGAGAAATGTGTCTCTTGTATAAACAATATTTCTACTCCCTTCCGTTTATAGTCCTTGAATGCAACCCTTCTTTTAGCTGGGCTATTAAAACCCTTAACATTGTGCGATAGTAAGGTTATTTCCTTACTCATTTGTGGAGTTTCGCTTGTTGATATGTCGTTTTCTTATTGGCTTCGCATGCCAAGTCTCCTCCTCGCTTCTTCTCTTCTTGCTCCATCCGATCCACCCTCCTGAGGAAACATGAGGTGGGGAACACACAAAAGGGGGAACCTGGGGGTCCATAGACACAAGACAACATTTAACATACAGTGACATTTCTCGGTGCTTCTCCTTTCCTCCTCCTGCTCCGAGACTGCCGCCTTTGAGCTCCAGCCCGATCTGCAGGGCTAGTATCGACATCTTGGACAATCTCCAGCTGTTCCGGCTCAAAGGACTTGGTTAGGCGAACGAAGGGCCTCCCTTCCCGTACCTAACGTACGGCTCACACGGACGTAAGAGCTGGGCCTTTCCCTCCCCCGTCCCGCTCTATAATTTAACCTTATAACTAAAACCATTTGAAAACTTATTTATCCCCTTTCATTGTTCTAGAGCCATCCACTCCCCAACCCTGGACCTTCCTCGGGAAAATGTCAAAATTAACGTTGCTATAACTAAGCTAACTACCCAAGCTGTATTTTTGTTTATCTTACACGGATGTTCGTTTAAAATGTGCTGTACATCAATAAGGCAAACGTGAAAGTTTCCAACAGTAATGCTACACATGGCGAGTGATAAACTGTTGGCTGAGTAAAGGTTTTTTGTTGTGTTAAATTAGCACATTATAATGGCCTCATCGTTCGCATGACATGAACGATTTGCAAATGTGTGCATGGCTTCAGAAGGAGCTATATAAATAAACGTAATTATTTGCATTGCCATGCATATTTGCCATAGAACTGGAGAATGTTCGTGCGTGTGATCATTGTTAAAAAAAGCATTTTCCACAAGCATGATAACAACAAACTTTTTTTATTTCAACTGTTACACTGTATGTTGAGAGAAGCTATTTGTTCTAAGCATTGCTTCACAGGTATGCGCATAATGTTTGTTTGACCTATTTCAGGCCTTTCATGACAGAGTTAAACATAACATCTGTTGTTGGATAACTGGTTCAGAATGTCCGTGTATGTAAAGTTTTGACTACAGCTGTGATGTGAAAACCAAACGAGTTAGGCCAGTGGATGTACATTTGACATACTTTGTTACCAAATCATGTTTTGTTTTCTTATTTTTAATTTTTTTTCCCTTTACAGGTTTCTGAGACAAAGGTACAACGTCACTAACGTCAGCATTAGCAGTGTTGGCCATTATCCGTCCTGTGTCGTGACCCACATCTTGCGACACCACAGAATACAACTGTGAAGGCCCAGCCACCTCTATGTTTGTCTCTGTATTAAACTGTTTTGTCTCCAATCCTTGTCCGTGTTCCTTTACTACAATTGTGTCATGTTGTTGTACAGATGTTGGGTCAATAATATTTTCATCAGCGCCTGTCATTTGTTCTTTTTGGGTGGTTTCTACGTCTGTCATTAATTGCTCGACTTCATGCCCTTGCAAGGTGCCTACATATGTTGCAGGAACAAATGATGCTTCTATTTGAGACCGACTCAGTTCATTGTGCATTGCAATCATTGCGAGTATCTGTGACATCAATTTATTCAATGTGTCCATTTGTGTGACATGGCTTTGTAAGTGTTGCCCAATTTTGACCATTTCAGTTAGCATACTTTGTTGAACCAACATAAGTTGATCATGGCGTTGTCCATGGCTTTCAAGAAGCCTTACTTCAGCTCTGTCCATGGCTGCCAGATGCTGCAGGTGTACATTTGGATTGGCATCTGTAGAAGGTACTGCAGGGACAACATGGAGTGGGTCCATGTTGGCTATTCCGGAACCACCAGGCACTTCATTAAATATGGACATATTCTGTGCATCTGCAGTTAAAATACATAGCAAAATTAATGATAATCCATGTGAGCTACGTAATGATGAACGAACTTATTTCTTCCCTCCATCTGTTATGTTATGACATACTATGGGGTAGATTAGCTAATTCACACCAACTGTAAGATATGTCAAGTGAACAACACGTTGCTAGGAGTGCAAGAACTCTCATAACATACTTAGGAAAGCATTACGTTTCTTTAGTACATGCACTGTACACAATGATGAGTTACATTTTAAGTTTTTTGTAACACTACTTCTGCATGTCACTCATTAATGGGTGATTGGTACATATCAGGAAATTGATTAATTTTAAACTACAGAGTGCCTACAATTGACACCGAAATTATTGCACAGGGCAAAATGCTATATTTTTTCCCATGATTGTAATCACTGGCTTACTATTTGGATGGACAACATAAACACACTGTTGTTGGACTTCAATTGTGACACTCATGGCACTTCAGTATCATTACCAATACTTGAAGAACTATCACACATTAACAATGGTATTATTGTGTGCACAAGGTATAATGGAAGTTGCACTACATGTATGTATTTGAAAGTTTTTTGCTCACCCTCATGGACTTGCACTGTGATGGGTGATGCTGGATCTTGCAGTTCTTGCCCCAATTCCCCAAGAATAACAGGGTCATCGTTGAAAGTTACAGACGCTGGCGACACTATGGGGAAGATATTTTCGCACATGTAAACGTACACAGGGCCCTTTAATAACAATGCAACTGTTATGCATGCATTCTAGTTTACTACAGTAATATGTTAAACAGAACACCGAGCCACACGTTCCAGTAACCATGTATAAACAGGTTTCTGAGTGTATTTGCAATGCATGTATTTGGAATATGCTTAGACACCTAAATGACTACACATATTCTTGTCTCATTTCATATATATGTGTATATATATATATATACTAATGTACGAACATACATGAATATAAACAGACACCAACACTGTGAAAACATATATTCTAAATTCGACTGCATTACTAATTCAGTGGTGCAGTGTAGATTGTCATGTGTTTTGATAAACTGTACTGTAACTGTCATAATTAGCACCATAACTGGAGCACATTACAATTGCGTAATTGCAAATGGAAACGGCATGCGTTCAGAAACATGACATTAATGTATACATTGCGCTGTCAGGACAGTGTTTACGGATAGAAACGGCACCAGCAGCAAGCATACATTACTGTGAAACTGCAGTATTATTGAAAACATGTTACATTTTTTAAAACCAACGTCAAGGAAGCTTCCTATATTGAAAGTGAAGCCCTAATAATAATCACGTTACCAACTTAATACTAAAAGGCCACATTACTTGATGACACAAAGACAAATACAGAAGTGACGGAACGCTTACACATACATGACAATGTTATACATTGGTATGCATTACTGTAAGGTTGTAATGTTACGGTTTGTGTTACTGCCTTTGTGTATGGTGCGACAGACAATTGTCTGATATCTACTGTATCTGTAAGAACACTTATTGTCCCAAAATGTCGCGATTGACACGACAACAGCTTTACACTGTTAAATGCGTGATGGACACTTGAATCTATGTGTGTCACATGTTACCAATATACAGAGCAAGTATAGATTCTTTTTTGCACACAAATGCTGGCGCTGTAACAACACAGCGTCTACATATTACACGGAAATACTGCGTTCTGTATGCTTTATTAACGTGTATGAATTTAATAAGTTAATGCACCTTTGCCTTATGACACATATATATATGAAATATTAAACCCCCATGTGTAAAAATTGTAAGAACCACAACATATAGCCTGTAAATTATTTGCCCACAGTCTTGTGCAAACTAATTATACTGGTTGCTAAATTACTGCATGATTGTGATACTATACAGTTTGATGCACGTATTTCTGTTTATTCATGTACGTCGACATATCAATGTATGGTTTATATTACAAAAATCAACATACATATTTCAGCATGGAACCAAATATATATATATATACATAGATGTTTTGGAAACAGCATATATATTACTTGGTTCGTATATGTCATGTTCTGTGTTCATTTGCTACGACTGAATCACAAGCATTATACATTGATTACATTGATGTATATTTTTGTATGCAAATGTTTTGTGAGTTAACCTAACGTTGACAATGACTATTTACATTGCCATCGATGTATACATATATACGTGCACCGCATACAGTGCAATTTGAAAACAATATACACTGTATTTTTACCCATCAACACAATGTCATTACATACAGTAGCAATATAAAAAACTGTTTGAGATCCCCAAACATATATCTATAATGATACATAAACATACATACACATATATATACGAATACATGGATAACGGTACACTACTATATGCAGACGGTTGCTTACATAATGTATAACGCTCACATGTTTCTGTACTTGTCCTGTACTATAGGCGTACATGATTTGCAACGTATATGTAAAGTTTGCTTTTTTCACCTTATATGTCCACAAAGAGACAGACGTGTCAGTATTTAATTTGTATTTGCAGAAACATTTGCAAGTGTGTAAGTTACCATGTTCTGCATATAATTTCTATTTAATCAAGTAACGAATGTGTACATGTTTCTATGTTGATTTACATAAGCAAACATCTGCATATTGCATAGGACATACAGTATTTGTTTGACATGTTTTTTGGAAAATAAAACATCATTACAACCTTCAGTTACAATTTGTTCATAGACTCCTATATCCAATTCCCCTTGTAATCCTGAAACCTGCACTTCAGGAATTTTTGCACTAAGCTGTTCCTCGAGGAATGTAAGCCTCAAATGGTCAGCTGGTGGTCCCCCTCCTGTTCCTGAGGCGTGATTGTGGATGTCTTGCAATTTTCTTTTTAAATTTTTTTTGATATCCACAAAACGTTTCCTACAATTCTCGTGGGATCTAATCTGATTTCCACTTCCAGACACTGCATCCCTAATCTTCTTCCACATGTCTCTTTTTACAGCAGCCGATGTTTTAGCTGTAAATACAGTACAATGAGTAACATGCAAATTTTATTTATGCCACATTACAGCTACATAACAAATCTTTACTTATAACCCATGGATGACATTGATGCACATCTACCTTTACAGTGCACATATTGCTTTCATTTATGTGCCCTTATTCTCAGAGTACAAGTTTTATCATTCACTCATACATGACACTCTGCAACAGAATGTCGTGTATTGTATTTACAGTTTAACATTGCCAACACTGGAGTTAGTAGCATAGTGTTACACAATAAAGTTTTTCATTAACACAACATATATTTATAGTGTGCGTTTTATGTGTCAACACAAAATTTATGTACACTGTCTCACAAATCTAATTTCATGACATAACAATTTATTGATTACCTACGAGATGACCATACAGACGGTCATAATGCTTGAGGATTCCAGTGACGAGAACCCTGTTTTCCTCATCATTAAATTTAATATTCCTCTTTTTAACAGTTACAGTATCAGACGCAACTTCTGCAGCTCCTGACTCTGTTTCGTTTGACTGAGAACATGACAATGAGTGCTCTACACTGCCACTTGCAACACACTCCGCTCCCATTCTTGCACCCACACTGCCACTCTGTACTCCACTCACACCCGCATCCACATTCACCATTGCATCACTACTCATCATTGCACCGGCACTGACACAGCCTCCAACCATGTCCCTGCCAACCCCCCTGCTAGCTGCACCACTAGTCCCGCTCCCAAACCCACTCCCCGTAACACTCATACTCCCCCTAGCACCCCCCATCCCCCTATCACACATACTCCCCCTTCCACCCCGACTCCTCCTAACACACATACCCCCCCTAGGTCCACGACTCCCCCTAACAAACATACTCCCCCTAGCACCAGCACTCCCCCTACACCCCTAGCACCCCCCATCCCCCTATCACACATACTCCCCCTTCCACCCCGACTCCTCCTAACACACATACCCCCCCTAGGTCCACGACTCCCCCTAACAAACATACTCCCCCTAGCACCAGCACTCCCCCTACAACCACGAGTAACCCTACCACCACGACTCCCCCTCAGATTGCCAACAGCTCCAATGGCACTATCAGCAGACCCACCACTCACCCCTTCAACACCACTCACACCAGTTTCCACAGCACCTACAGAAACTACAGAATGCACCCGCACAACTCCATTCACACCTAACCGCGACACACCATTACCATTGTCAATTCCACTCATTATAGCCCCACTATTAGTTCCTGTGATATCACTTAAATCAGTTTCTCCCGTCACACAGGCACACACAATGTTACTGTTTATGAGACACTGTGTGTTCACTGCAACTGTTGCACGCAAGTACTTAAACCAAAGAATGGCAAATAACTGCAATATACACAGTCAAGATGATACTTAGATACAATAGCCCCCAGTACTATACAGCAAGACTGAAAGTGAGCGCTACAAATGGTTCTCCTAGCTGACGGACACAGTCGTTGTACATGTAAGTGTGCATGCAACGAACGCCAGCTGTTTCTGTCAGAGCGGTGGTCTCGCGCCTCAGTTGCGCGGCAAAAAAAAAATGGAACTTTAAACACGCGCTTTTTTGAAAGCACTTTGATACAGCGCGATTCACGCCATTTACAACTCTCCATATTCCTTCATGGGAATAATGTCGCTTATCGTTGCTTTCTGCATACGGAGGCTAATTCTCGCCATTATATGTAGAACTGCTTAAATCCGCCAATTTGTAATAGCGCTGCTCTCTGCATGAGGCCCATAGTGAGCAGTGTTCCAAGAGCTATTATGGTCCATGCCATTATACCTCTTACATTAAATATTTCATATCTATTACACATAATACATTTTAAGATAAATCACATTTTATTAAATACAAATACATAGATAATAATATAAGTCTAGATTAAGACATTATATATATATATATATAAAATATGTGGAACTCCCCCTCTTGGAAATTCCATTAGAACTTTCTATATGTAATCCTTGTACATTCACAATTAAAAATAAACAGAGCTGAAAGTTTGTACAATATCACTGTTAGTTTACATAAACATTTTTAGTACTTATTTCCCTAATGTTAATGCCCTGTGGGCATGGGTGCACATATTATCTTGACTGAAATGCCTATAAATCCAGCTTCTCATTTAGTCCTTCTGGTGACATGGTGTGAAGTTTCAAAATCCAGTATGATTCCCTCTGTCGCAGCCTCAGGAATCTGTCACCTCTCATGGATCCCATATTAACACTCTCCAATCCCAACAGTTTTATGAGTGTTCTAGAGCAAAGTGTCTGGATACACCATGCCCCATAAAGCCCTTAGCAATATTTCGTTTATGCTCGAGAAATCTTTCGCTCAGCTTCCTCTTATATTGTCGCCCACAAGGGCAAGTTAATAAGTATATTACATGGGTACAATTAATTAACTGTTTGACAGGGAATCTTTCTTGCGTGACCTGTGAGGTAAATGTATTCTCTGTATTACTGATATGATGACACGTTAAACATCTGTTGGCCTCACATTTATAGCAGCCCGCTGGGCGTACTGGCAACCAGGTCTCTTTTGTTTTGGACATATAAGGCCCATCCTTTTTCTTACGTAGCATACTGGGTGCGATAATATTTTTTATAGATTAGCTCTTTTTAATATGATTGATGGTCTCACCTCTAATTCTTCTTTCAGAATATTATCATTTAACAAAATCTCCCAGTGTTTGTTAATTTTACCAATAGTTTTTGCCGACCTGTTATATTTTGTAATAAACATTGCCTTATTCTCTCTTGTAGTTTCCTTATCCGTTTGTTTTTGTTTATTTACCTTTGAATTTCTATTCAAGTTTCTTACTTTACCAAGTGACTGTTGAATATCTTGTTTTTTGTAACCCTTCTCCTCAAATTTTTTCTTGAGAAGAATAGCTTGTTCCTCAAAATTTTCTTCTTTTGTGCAATTTCTCTTTATGCGTAAAAATTGTCCATACGGCATATTGGACTTCCATTTTCTCATGTTGTTGCTTTTGGAATGTAAATAATTGTTGTCATCCACCGTTTTGAAATGTGTTTTTGTACAAACCTTGTCCTTATCATTTAAAAGATTCAGGTCTAGGAAGTCAATGGATAAGGCATCATAGACCACTGTAAATTTTAGATTCATATCATTATTATTAATAAAAGCTATAAATTCCTTGAGACTATCTGCTCCCCCTTTCCAGATAAAAATGAGGTCATCAATGAATCGCTTATAGAATATTATGTTACCTAAAAATGGGTTATCGTTCCATATCACTTTATCCTCCCAGTAGCCCATATATAAATTGGCGAAACTGGGGGCAAATTTCGTGCCCATAGCTGTCCCGCAACATTATTGATAAAACTTCCCTTCAAACATAAAATAATTGTGTTTTTAAAATATAATTAATACAATTGCTAATAAAATCTACTTGTTCCGAGCACATTAAAAAATACTTCTTTAAAAAGTATCTTGCTGCTTCTATCCCCTTAGTATGCTCAATACATGTGTATAGTGACGATACGTCACATGTGACCCAGAGAAGATCATCTGTCCAGCTAAGATTTTTGATGAGATCTAACAAATGTCCGGTATCTCTTAAATGCGATTTAAATTTTTTAACATGTTTCTGCAAAAAGTCAACAACATAAATTATGGCACTTGTGAATGACCCACACCCACACACCCGCGAGACACACACACACTAAGTGATGGTGCATGACAAAGAATGAAAACCTTGTTTTTTGGAAAGAAATGTCACATACACATGGTGAAATACAATTTTTTTTATTATAAATAGCAATACAAACTTTGAACTAGTGTAACAAACTCAGCATAATTGTAACGTAGCGGGCAATAATTAACACAAACTTCAGGTTTCACATAATCGGTCTTCTAGTGTCCTTATGACACAGGCTTGTATTTCTTGCCTAAGTTGCATATTTTTAGCAGGTGACAGGTTGTGCAGAAAGGGCCAGCCAGAGGCTTTTCAGAAATTTCATGTTTACATCTGGTGCACCAGCGAAAACATTTTCCAGCATCTGCATTTTCTTTGCCTCCATGGCGACTAAATCATTGAAGTCGTTTACAACTTTCTTCTTTTTTGGGGGCCGGTTCCATGCTGCGGGACACCAACTGAAATACCGCATCATCCACATCAACGATCTCAGGCATGTCAAGCACATTCTGTGAATACACCACAGGCTCCACTTCTGCAGCATCGTCACTGCGCTGTGAAGGTGTTGACGGTGTACACGGTCTAGACACATATGATACCGAAACAAAATAATTTGATGGCGTTCTTGGTAGACAGTGAGGGAGAAGACTGCAGCGTGGTAGAGCCTGGGACGGTGGCAACTGGTTTGACCTGCAGGAACACACATATCTACCTGTCACCCCCCCTCCCCCCATCATCCTGAAGTCACTGACCCCCTCTCCCCATTGTGCAGCCACAATGAACAGGGAACACTCCCCGTGAAAATATTATATTGATATCTATTGGTGGTGTGGGTATATTTTAATAAGTATTGGGCATCTTTTACCATTGTGTACATTATTTTAGGACAAGCCACATGCCACATATGTATATATATTCACTAATGCCCCGCTCACACAGCGCACTACACGACGTGCGCGCGTTTGTCACAGATTCCTAGCGGCCAATCGTACTGTTCAGTATTGAAACTACAATTGGCTGCAAAGCATGGCGTCGACGCTGCTGCAGTCGCGGGAGTCTTTTGAAACTGTGATTCCTGGCTGCAGAAGCGCGACATCAGTTTAAGCACCCAATCAATGTCCAGACGTTGATATTGATTTGCTGCTGAAATTGAGACTTGGCCCTTCCGGGGGTGGGGGGGGCCTCTGCAATTGAAAAATAGCAATAATAAAACCAAATACGTTTTATTTATCCTGATAATTTATTTATCCCGCCGGACGCCCATCCGCACCACGCTCCACCGCCCGCTCGCAGATCATTCCGTCTGCTGGGGGTGATCACACATCGCCCAGCAGATGGTGGCGCGGACCCACGCAGCGTCGCCAAATCCCCTGATGCTCAGTATATTTAAGCATTAAAAATAGTACAGGTATTGAGTTTAAAAAAAAAAGTTGCATGGATTGCTCTTAAAAAATAAAAACTTTTAACCTATCCATCCTCCATGGAAAAATATCTGAAGGTACCAGTATTCATATTACGTGTTGCTTTTGTGTTCAACATAAAATACTTGCAGGGTTCATTAAAATGTAGATATGGTATCAGAATCTAGTGGTACTGTACCTGATATAAATAAACTCTTGTGTGTCCTGGGGTACAGTATGTCTGTCTGTATAAGACTTAGATGGTAGATCTTCCTCAAACACATTATCCAGAGTCCATGTTGTATATGACCAACTCAACTTTCTCACAATACAGCGCTTCAAATACCTTACTTGTTATTACTTCACCAAAGTCGAAAGGAACCAGAAGATGTTCTATAACAGTATAAAAAGCAACCGCAGGAAACAAATGTACAATGCCTCAATCAGAAATGTTTTTAAATTGCATATAAGGTCTATGGCAGGCAAGAACACCCTTCCATACAGACAATCCTTTTGTGATCATCTTCACAATGTCCTTGTAACTCAGAAGCCAAATTTCATTCTGCCCCATCATGATTGAAATTGTTCCATGAAGCTATGTCTTCTGCCTGGATCAGTTGATGACCTCTTCGTCCCAATCAACCTTCAACACTCTCACTTTCCAGTCCTGTCTGGAGGGATCTTAATGAGCGCCCATTTTCTTCCCCATCCCACAAACTCACAGGTATCAATATGTAAAAGAAATTTAGGCCAGATGTTATATTCAGCTAGGAGCATACAACAGAAAACTCCCCCAGGTTACGGTCACCATCTGTGCTCATTGGATTTCTATGACTTGTCTTCTCGGAGGGTTTCAGCCATCGCCTATCCTGGAAGACCCCTCTCTTACACTCCAACACCATTAGTGTTATACCACATACATGCCTGCTGCCCTAATCAACAACCACTCGCAATACGCCAAGCAACCATAGGCCTCTCCACACCATAATTAGAATCACTTTTTCCTTCCTCAGTTTAACAGTCCTTAGTATTTTCACAGTATTTTTTTTTAAGTCGGTAGCCGACCCATAAAACTGGTTCCTTTAAATCCCATGAGGAAGAAAGTTTCTGGAAGGTGGATAACAACATTTCTAGAGATCCTAAAAACCTACTTTAAATAAGATATATTAAATGGAAGCTGATCTTGTATAATGATTAGGTGAGCTCACTATTAAATATTTATATTTTCTTTGCCTTCTTAATAGTATCCACATTAATTTCAGCTATAAACTTGGAAAGGTGTTGGAGCTTTATATTCAGTTTGCTATAAAGTTACTTCCTGTTCAATTATTCTTATATACTGAGGTTCTTATTCTGTGTATGGGCCTCATGACAGCTCTAATAGGCTGATCTGCACAATTTATTTCATCTTAAAGAAGTGGTGTCTAAAGCTCTCAACTATTCTCAGACTTATTTCTGGATCATTGATTTTGTCTAAATTAATTTTGCCAGTGTTTTAAATCGGAAACTTTTTGAATCTCAAACGATTGAACCCTAGAACTCACTTTTAATTTGTATGTATAAAATGTATGACGTTTTTTCTTTTTTGAGTCCAGGTTAATTCAATGCTTCATCCAGAAAACATGTTTAAGGATTGAAGGTGTAGTGAAAAAGTGCTTGATATATAGTGGGAGGGAGTTCAACAGGTAGTGGGAAGTGAAGGGAGGTTTTTAAGGTGAGCACAGTAGAGGTGAAAGTAATGGAAAGAACACGGTTATAAACAGAGAACCGTAGGCAAACGGCTCCAGTGAGAAATCAGAGTAAAGATGTAGGGAAGAAAAAATATTTAAATTTTCTTTGGGTCTATATAGTTCACGTATAACAATGAATTGTTTCTGACCTCTGTAGCATAATTTACTTTTTCAGTTCTATTAAAATAAAGTTACAAAAAATAATAATAATTAGCAAGTGCAACCACTCTATCTATGCCGATGGCTGCCCTATCAAGTTTTGGTGGTACTTTCTGGGACCGCTCCCACAGTTTTTGGCCACGACTTTGTATAAGGCCACTTGAGAGATGACATTGACTATAAATAACCATGGGCCGATTTCACGTCCCTGTGATGGCGTCAGCGACTATCCATTTGGTGGTCTGCCTTATAAACGTTTGATTGTACTTTGTGCCTAACCATGGTGGTGAGTTGACCACGGGTAACAGGGAATCAAGTTTTCCTTTATGGAGAGGAAACCTGATAAACAGCTGATACATCCAAGGAAGGCTGCAGGTGATCAAATTACCCACTCCCGCCTCAGAGGTGCAGCATGCATCCATGGGTGCTGCATAATGGAGCTTCCCAGCAGCATCTTAGGGGTTTCATCCCCAATTCGACAGTCTGTTCCCTGTCTGGATGAACAGTACCCACCTCTGTACTGTGGTAATGCTAGAGCATCAGGGAACAGCTAGAAATCCTAGAGAAGCAAATCCTTTGTGAGATAAGGTACTAAGAGCAAGTTTGACTCAGTCTCTGATCTAATCCAGCTCAGCTAGAAATATAGAAGGAGCTATCCAGAAAGATGCTTCACATTGAGGAGCCATGCAACATCACTGTTTGATCCATTAACTGTCTTACAAGGATGTGAATCAGACAATGTTCGCTTTTGTCTAGTAGGAGACCTGGTCTTAAATTCTGAATCGGTCAGGAGCAGAAACGGGCGGTCAAATTACCAGCCCCCGACTCGAAAGTGCAGTATGCATCGGTGGGTGTTAAAAAATGGAGCTTCAGGTGTTTCACCCAAAATTAAAGCGGAGTCTGATCCATGCCTAGGGCTCCGTAGACAGAGGAATAGGGACTCCTTCTGCACCAAAGTCCCATCACTGGATTACCCCCCTAACGACAGACCTACTTGATTCCAGGTGTGTCTGTGATCAGTCTGTCCTGTCCATCCTATCATCATCCCCAGTACAGAAGTGTAACATAGTATAACACTGACTCTAGATGACCTCAAGCCTACCGCACGTCCCTGCGATGGCTACGATCCATTCAAATCTCTGCCCTATCAACTTTTGATTGTACTGTCTGTTCCTATCCATGGTGATGACCACGGGTGATGGTTAACTTTTAAACCCTAGGATTTTTTCCTCTGGATGATTACTGGAAAATTGATAAAAGTGAATCAGGGATTTGCTGGAGGGTAGGGATATACTATCTCAGTATAGAAAGGAAACGATCAGTCCTTCCTTGCGTGCAATAAAAAATTCTGGTGTTTGCATATCTCTGAAATATCATTCAGTGATACATGACAATACATACTCAAATCTATCCTGAGCCTCGCTTGCAGAGATTAGGAATATATCTGGATTTAGATTGGGTGACTGTCCTTTTTTTTCAGCTGTGTGACCCGATCAGACAATTACACCTTCACTGAGCCTCTCCTGGTGTGTTCTGGCTATATAATAATGTCTGGGTCATAATCAGGAGCTAGGGATATTGATCATTGCCCTGCAGTGTTATCCCATAGACATTAGTATATATTATACAGTTAATAGAAATAAGACTATATCGGGAGGGATTCAGTGATCGAGGCAAAAATAGCCAGTTTTTACACTTCCCATATTTTAATCTGTTAACCAGAGATGCCCTTTAAAGTCATTGCAATATATACATATATTATCTTTACATACCTGTCCATGAGATATGATTGTCGTCATAAATGACTTTTTTAAGTTACTGTTCTGGGAGCGAGTGTATTGGAGTAAGGTAGCAGAGTAAGCCAATTACGTATATGTTGTGCTTTTGTTAGTAAATTGAAATGATTTATAATATAAGAATTGTATTATGAAGAATAACATTTCTGCTTCATCTTGAGTGTTTGTCAGACAAGTTTTTCTCACAATGTCTCATTGCATTTAACAAATGATTTAACTATTTCTGGGTGTAGGAATATTTTTAAAGAAATGTGTGAATTACTCTGCCACTGATATTTTTATTTTGGTCTTAGGGTGGACTGCATCTTTAGAGGTACATGGGTTAAATAAAATATAATATGATAGTATTTTGTGTCTTATCACCTCTCAGTAAGCTTTTACTCCCTGTTGAATGAATCTCCCTAACTTTAAAGTAGTGCTATCAGAATACAAATTTGATGGCGATTAGCTTTCTGTGCCACCATGGTGATGACCACGGGTAACTAACGGAAATGGAATCTGGGTTCAATTCCAGAGAGGGAGCTTGAGAAAGGGCTAATACATCAAAGGACAGGTGTAGGCGCTCAAGTTTCCCACTCCTGAGTTGCAGTATGCGTCGGTGGATGCTGCTTAATGCAGCTTCCCAACGGTATTTCTGGGGTTTCATCACAATCCTACAGAGGAGTCCAAACCCTGCCTGTAGTGACTGTACCTCCCTCTGAACTGTTAATGATGGGACTCTTTCAGCACTAAAGTCCTTATTCCTATCACTGGAGTATCCCCCACAGCGAGGGACCCTCATGATACCAGGCTTGCGGGGTCTGTCCTGTCGCAACTCCTATCCTCCCCTCACTTTGTTTTTATTGTACCCCTGCACCAGGTCTGTGGTTTTATTTTTATGGACAATTCCCTTCTGTTTATTATGTTTAGAGGCCCTGTACTTTAAATTCCTTAATGGGGATTTATGGAGAGCAAGTGTGGTGCCAGTAGCCACATTTATGTCCAGCTCCAATATTCTATATTAAAGTTTATGCAGTTAAAGCTTGTAGTTGGATTTTGAGATTGATCTGACTCCACCATGAGGAGATAACACCTGTCCCGACTCCCGGGGGTCCGATCAATTCCTGCAATATGATTGTCCTGGGTAAGTTAGAAAACCCCTACTGCCCCCAATACTAAAGTTTCCAGATGGGTGCAGCACTCCCCCCAATCCTCTGGAATCCTTTCTTAGTCTGCACCAAAAACGCAATTTTTCATTAAAAATTCCGAATTGGTTTGTAAGTGCGTGTCCTCCTTTTATTTCATCACAACATAATCGCAAAAATATGTGAATCTCCTCAGGTGGTACAAAGGGATTGTAAATATGTACAGTAATAGGGCGTTTGCCAAACGTGAAACACATGATTAATCTAGTCCCCTTCATATTGTCCAGTCCAGATATTTTTTTTGCTTCCAAACATGTCATCATTTATAAACGTGACGTCATAAAAGCCTTGCAAACAGAAAATCTGTGCTGTCCCAATTAAAAAAATGATATGCTTCACATCCACACATCCACGTGATTCAAGCTCTACCTGAAACCTGATGGTTGCCTATGTTTTCTGCTCCCCCGGGTCGCACCCTGTAAGCTGGTCTCAGCTTATTCCTCCTCCAGGGTTTTCATACGCCCGGCCGTGTCCACGCTTCTGTTTGTGCCCTCTCTCCAGACACACTGATCTTAGCCATAACGCTGAGAAGTGATAACCCTAATGTGGCGCTTGACCACAATCCATCTACGGAACGGAGCCGCTGCCTTTTAGGGAGATGACCTTCATGCCTTCATTCGTTTTGCCAGCAGGGCTCTATTTGAAGCAGCGACGACGACGGATGCAAAAGTCAAAGGCTTTCTATGCACGAGAGACAAGCAGTGACACACACTGCAGGGGGGCCACAAGGCCTCACTCAGCAAAACAAAACAGCAGCTCCAGCTTCTTTTTCCTGGCATCAGCCAACTTCTGTTTATTTGTATAGTAACCGCCCACTTTTCCACTGCTCGCCTGCTCGTCTCGTTTGCTCCAACTCAGAAGCAGCAACAGCCACTGCCAGGAGGCTCTGGGTCATTTCAGCCACACAATTGGCAGTCGATAGATTTGATTCATTGTTTAATTTGTACCTATTGAGGTTAACCCCTTAATGCCTAATTTTTTTTTTACTTCAGAAATTATTTTAAAATATTTTATTTATTTTACTAGAGAACATAATTAAGATTAACAAAAAACACAAAATGAAATATTTATACGTTGTTTTTTGTTGTGATGCTTTTTCGCGACCCAAGGCACAGTCATAAAATTCACAGAAAAAAATTCAATTTATGAATCACTTTTACTCATGAAAATCTAAAAAAAAAAAAAAAAAAAAAAAAAATATTGTTTTTGTTTAAATACAGATGCACATTACATTTGGAACATTTAAAAACAGTTTGCCTTTTACAATTAGGTTTTTTACATCTCTTCCACCGAAGGCCAATGACCAACTCCATCTCTTCTCACATCATGTATTGGTATAGGCTGTGCTGGGCCACGACGTTGTTTTACTAGATATTCCCTCTCAATAATGGATCATGATGACGGACGTGCTCTCTTATTTACATTCCCCTCTTTGCACAGTCCTGCAGCAATCTCGGTTCTAAATGACAGTATTTCTCTTTGCTTATTTTTTCAGAATAACTAGCGATTCGGTCACGAATTTTAACAGACAGCTGTTTCCACAACTAAATGGGGGGGGGGGGGAAAGCTCGTGGTAGTACTTCCTAGATATAATTTTAATCCGGTAATATGCTATGAGAGCATAGGATGCATCTTCTCCTCCCATACATTTATTATATACAGATATGGCATTTGGGCATATTACATCTACTATCTTTTTGGTCTTCTTGTCCAATCTTTTGACAATGCTAATTGTTTATAAAAGGGCTAAGAATCTCAAACTCAGAGTGGCACCGAGTTGCCCTAACAGTGCCTCAAGACATAAAGATGTGGTGTGGCTAAATGACCTTAAGGGGTACTACACATGTGGGAAATGTATTGGTTGTGGATATAGCTCCAAGTGAATGGGATTTATGTCCAATTTTAATGGCAAAGTGTATGACATTTGTATGGAGGGAGAGAAGGGAAGGAGGGGACGGACTACAGTCGACCAGGGCCTCAGCCAATTGATCCCCTGTCTGCGGGGGAATTGATCTTTTGGTTTGCTTTATTGGCCAGCCAAGGGTAGGTTCTAGGACGGGGACCATAGATCCCAAATCTTATTATATTGATCTAATTTTTGGTTCTGTTGGTCCAAAAGTTTGTCCATTTTTCTTACTTCGTTCACTCTTTTAATTATTGTGTGTCTTGAAGGCACATTCAGATTCTTCCATGCCGCTGGTATAGAGCAGCGGGCTGCTGTGAAAATAATAGAAATCATTTTTCTCATCGGATTGGGTACCTGTCATGGGAGAGGGGGTTTGGCCCAGTATAAAAGGGGTTGCACCCCATATGGCCACACCCCATATGGCCACGCCCTGACCTCACTTGGGAGGCAAGGGGTTCTCTGAACTGCGGTCCAGTAATGTGTTTTTAGCCTGCTTCAGCACCCAAATGTGTATTCCCCTGTAACAATGTATTTTTCCTATTCAAGTGTCTGCACCAACACATACACTGGGATCTATGTGGGAGGGAAAAGGTTAATGTTGATGCTGTGTTTATGGCCCTTTGTCCCTTTACCAGCCTTTGCAAGCTCCATTTTGCAGTTTCTCCATAGGTCGCCATGGGGGCTCAATACAATCCTATGGAAATTCCGGCGATTTGGGCCCGTTTCCGTAGAAGACCTGCAGGTGGCGCTCGAGAGGAGCGGCGGTTCACCATTGAAAGTGAATGGAGTAATGCATTTCAATGGGGATTCCTGGAAGCCGACCTCCGGAGACGAGCTGGCAGCCTGCCAGACCGCAAAACGGCAAAACAAGAGCGGCAACTTTGTCAAAAAAGAGCTTTAATTGCGCAATTAACATGGGAACTAGGGCCTCGGTCAAGTTCATGGCCAATTGGCGTGGGAACTTTTGTTCTAGGGCACCCAGAAATAAAATTCCTTTTGCCCCTAGATGTTAGGAACCCCCTCACTTGACCCCAACAGGCTCCGACAATTAATGGCGACGAGAAAGGGTCGCGCCGGCCAGGAGGGTCCTACCATTGACCGTAATGGCGGAGAAAGCCGCGTGGCTTTCAAACACTAAGTGTGAAACAGGGTAAACTGAAAACCCATAACTCTGGTTCCGTGGGGACCCTAGGGTTGGAAGTTGTCAAGGATGTAGTCAGTGCTCTGGCATGACTGCATGGCAATTTCCAGCCCTCAACCGAACGGAGTAGGGTTAACTGTTAAAAAGTGTGTGTCCCATGTACTTCAATGGCAGCGGAGGTCCCATTGAATCCTATGGCGGCGCCGGCCTATGCATTTCCTATGGAGGCGCCGGCCCTATTAATTTTTATGGAGGGAAGCCGTGTGGAAAAAACGGCTAAGTCAGAATGAGCAGAAACCTGGAACTCATAACTCCGGTTCTGTTCAACCTAGAGGGCTGAGATGCAGTCACCATGTAGTCCTAGTTCCGGCAGGATTGCATGGCAAATAGCGACCCTCTCGGGGCAACAGAACGGAGTCAGGGTAATGGTAAAGTTTAGGTTTCTGCCATTGACTTTCATGCCAGAAAAAAGCCACTTTTGTAATGTGCTTTTAAACGGTATTTTTGTATCTCCGGTTCTGGGGGTCGGGGAAGGCTGATATTTGGCCACTATGGCAAGGGTCCTCCGGCATGAGGACCTGGCAAATTTCAGACCACTCAGACCCACAGAACAGATTATTTTAATATGTGTAGATATTAAAGAATGTATTGTATTTTGGGTCTGGTATTAAAACCCAGAGCCAATATGGTATGTTAATGCTCAGGGGGGAGACAAGTGGTCTACAATAAACCCCCTGATCAAAGGCTCCCCCACCCTGCTTGTGTATGCTACAACAAAGCACAGCAGGACGTGGGTACTTGGGATAAGTGTTGTATTTCACACTTGGACCAAAGGGTTTCCTATCCCAAGCAGACTGGGCGACGCCAGTCTTGTGGGAGGGGGGCTAGGGAAATAAGTCCCTGATTAGAATAATGTCCACCCAGTGGGCAGGTATTCCTTTGCCTCTCAAGTGAGGTGGCAAGGAGGGATTGGGTGCAGATAATTGTCCTCCAATGACTTGCACTCAAGGCCAGGGTATAGGATTGAAATCACATATAAACCAGTGTCAGCCCTATACTCGGTGTCTTACGTGTCTTTTTGTGATGTCTTCATTTGAACCTGTATTGCTGAATGAATTGCCAATCCTGTACCTGATTGCTTCATTGTCCAACCCTTAAGTAAGTGTCTATACCTTGTCTGTTATTTGTACCATCTTGTGTGTTCTCCTTCTTTAAGGAATAAACTATATTTATTATATCTAAGTCGTGTTCAATTCAACCTATATATTTGGTGTATATTATACCCTGTCACTAGCTACCGTGACAGTACATCTTCGACAGGCTTTGCTAACAGATATGTCAGGGAGTCCAGATGGATTCTCAGCTCTATAATTTCTTGTACGGGAATATAATGCGTGGTGCTAAGAACCGTACACAGTCAGGGTAATGATGAAAAAATGATGATAAATCCTGTATTAGGTCTGGGATGTATCTTGATTGTAGGGAGGGTACTGGGTGTGGTATCCTAGTTGGTAAGCCAGCATAGATGGCACTCAAGTTGTCCAGGAACCCAAAAGCTAATAATCACCCCAATGAATTATACCCTAATCCCTTAGTAGAATGATATAACCATGTAGCAAGCAGAAAACACTAACGAGTCTGCTGCAGCGTCCATGTTGTTCCCATCCGACTTTCAAGGTGTGCCTCCGTCCGTGAAGATAGAATGCCCAGGATTGCATGTGGGAGGTGGGGGCGCGTGCGTGCGCCTGACTGACCCCACACCAGTTCTCCATCAGATAGATCGTGGAGAGTTTCCTGCATTTGCTTTAGGATTGGTAAGCCAATTACTTTTTAACCTTTAAATATATTAATGATGACAGAATGTGTATGCCTTGATAAAGTGCTCTGTGTAGCACGAAACATGTTGGTAGGGTAATGCCTTGCCCCCCCTTTTTTCCATGACTATTAAACCCTTTTATGAATAACGCACTTTCCTTTTTTAATTCCTTTTTTGGATGAATTCCGACTGTGCTCTACCATTTCTCTCTTCTATTGCATCCTATAATTTCTTGTAGCATGGTTTGGATACGTGTCCAAAACTTTTGGATCTGTGGACAAGTCGACGATATGTGTACCATATCTCCTCTCAGGCCGCACCCTCTTCAACACAAGTCCGGTGTGCCTGGGAAGATCTAGCTCAGCCTACTTGGGGTTAGGTACCATTGGAATAAAATGTTGTATACAGTATGTTTTCCTTCGTGGTCGTGCAAATTTAAGTTTTAGCTGCCGATTCCCAGTTATCCTCCCAGACTTCCCTATCTATTTCTACATTGAGGTCTTCAGCCCATTTCAATATATAATTATGCTTTTGGAGGGTTGACGCCAAAGTTAGTCCCTTGTATATCTTCGAGATCAGCCCCTTCTGGTAAACACCTACTTTACATAGTCTTTCAAATTTTGTTAAATCCGGAAAGCTCTCATTCTGCGCTAATGTCAGCAGAAAATGTCTAATCTGTAAAAAGCTAAACATTTGAATGTCCTGTGTTTTTGGTATTTTATTGGCATCTCCTGGAATGTCATTGGCTTCCCTCCTATCACAAGGTCTTCCACCATTACAATATTTAGTTCCTTGAGTTGCTTGAAATAATTTTTTGGGCACCCTGGAGGAAACTCAGGGTTGTTTGAATATGGGAGTTAATAACGATGGATTTGAGTTTAATAACTATTTCCTTTTATTTTTAGACCAAATTTCCGAAGTACACCTCATCGATCCCAGTTTAAATCTCCCCACAGGCCTCTTTCCCCGTTCCCCCTCCCAACCCAGTCCATAGGACAGACGACAGGGAGTGAGGGCTCGCGTAAATCGACTATCCGAAGCCAGCATGAAGTTGCCGGGTCGTTGTTCCACGTTACACTTGTTTAAATTTGGTCACCTGATAATATTTGACGAGATCTGGGACTCCCATGCCTCCGCCCCCCCCCCCCCCTGCGGGTCAACATTACCCACCTTGCCACTCTTGGTCTTTTATCTTTCCAAATGAATTGGAAAATTCTGTTCTGAGTATTCTTAAGTTCAGCTAGCGGGACTTTTATCGGGATTGTCTGGAATAAATATGAGTCTTGGTAAGATATTCATTTTCACTGAAGCAATTCTGCCTATTCAGGAAATCTGGAAGTTATTCCATCTCTGGAGATCCATTTTAATTTTTTCAAATAACGGTGGGAAGTTGCTCTTATAAAGATCTTGGAATGATTTTGCTATCTTAATTCCCAGATACTTAATGTGTTTGGAGCTCCATTTATATTTGAAATTTGTTTGTAAGACTTTCATTTCAGTAATTGGTCAATTTAAATTCAATGCTTCTGACTTGTCGTTATTAATTTTATACCCAGAGAATTTGACAAATTGGTTTAATTGGAGATTGGGTAGAGAGATCAGGGGATTAGCTAAAGACAATATAATGTCATCAGCAAACAGGGATATTTTATAGTTTATCTCACCTATCTGGATTCCCTGAATATTTATATCGTCTTTGATTGTAGACGCTAGGGCAGGCCTGCACAGCATACGGGCCGCATTCGGCCCGCCGAGACTCCCTGTGCGGCCCGCGACAGCCCCCTCCACCTTTCGTGTATCGAAATGCTTTCTCAAGGCTTCAGGTTAGTAAGGGGTGGGGGGTCCCATAGGCAAGGGGGGGGGTTAAATAATTGGTCCGAGTTTACCCTGTATGAGCCACACTATGTACTAGTCTCAGTGAGCTGATTAGAGACAGTGGCTAGTGTATTAACACTTAGTATCATATGTGGCAATATGTATGTACACTTCACTGAATGCACCTAAAGTAAAAACTAACCACATGTAGCTTTGAATGGTTTTTACACTATTTAGACCTATAAGGATACTCACTTCAACCAGTATATTACTGTCTTGAGTGAATAGGTCACTGGTGCAAAGATAAGACTCATACGCCCACAGTAAAAGTAAGAAGGCAACAGAGGGATATTACTCCCTCCCACAGTAGTTACAGGGGAAATCGTGATTAAACTTTTTTTGACCCAACCAAAAATAAGTATACATTTTTCCCAAAACCATTCTAACACACATTCACATAAACACACACTTTTTTTTAAAGATTAAAGTAGTCCTGACCTCCCACACCACCTCTTTTACACAATTCACCACCTTCCACAACACGTTTCCTCTTTCCCAATTCACTCCAGATATTCCATACATCATCATTTCATACTCCAGATTTCTGATCCCAGTCATCTCTTTAATTAATTTCCCCAAACACTTCGACATCTTTCTAACAAAACTACAATTCCAAAATTAATGTACCACATGCTCCACACCCCCACATCCATCCCTCGGACATATTTCTGTTCTCACCAAATCTTTTCTTTTGAAACTCTCTCACCGGTAAGCATCTGTGCACCGCCATCCACGCTATCTTTTTGGATATTTATCAAACCTTTGTGATTTACTTTTCTCCATACTATGTTTGCCTGCCTGTCATTCAGGCCACTCCACACACACTTCCCTGTAAATCTCTGTCTAGAATAACCTTTTTTATTTTTTTGTGGTCTTCCCAAAGGACCCTTTCCACCTCTAATAAATCATGTTTTCTTATAAACTCCTCAATAATTCTATAGAACTCTGGAACCTCAAAACAAACTGGTCTTCTTAGATCTGTCTTACATAGTTTCAGCTCCTTAACATGCCTCCTGCTGCATACCTCGCCAAACATGCCGTTTTTGTCTCGTTGTTAATCAAATTCATACAGAACTGAGCATATTTTGCCCCCCCAAGATTATCTATCCTTGGCATTCATTTCCCTCACTTCTCCCACACCTTTTGTCTATTTAGTTTCTCCATTTTTGATCCCCAGAAAAAACATCAATAAAAACCTTGTTAATTTTCTTAGCTACTTCACTGTTGGGGGAAACACCATACCTATATTCAACAAAATCAGTTTCAACACTGCTTTTGTTATCAGTACTTTCACTTCCGAGGATATTTTCCTTAGTGTCCAGAAATGTATTTTCTTTCTGATTTTCCTCCAATTCTCTCCATATTCTCCTCTCCTTTTTAGAGCTTTATCAAACCACACACCCACATTTTTAAAGTTGTTCCCTTCCACTGGGATCCCACACCTTTCCAGATCTTGCCACTGCCCAAAGGCCTTACAACTGCTTTTCTCTCAGTTTACTTTAAAGCCTGACGCTTGGCAAAAGGTCTCAATGTAAAACCTTGACCTTTTTTAGTGACATTGGTGTTGTACAAACTATCGTCAAGTTGTCCATATAGCCCAGAGCTTTTACATTCCTCCTTTCCCTCCCAGGGATCTCTACTCCTCTTATCACAGTTTCCTTCCTCATTCCCTGTAATAAAGGCTCAATTGCACATACAAAAGCTTGCGGTGACAGTGGGCACCCTTGTCAAACACCCGATTTTACCGGAACCTCTTTTTATAAAAACCCATTCATTTGTATTCTACGTTGTGCGGTGTATTGGTGCATCACCACAAAGAGCTCAGTAAACATAAGTTCCGTATATGAATCCAGAGTCCAGGAGCATTGTGTGTAGATACAAATAAACCTCCCAGGGTGAAAACCAGAGACTTGGTGGTGCCCACACGGCTACCTCAATACTGCGTCTCCAATAAATGAGTAGTCACCCCTGGGGAAACAAAATGCAAATCAGTCCAGCAAAGGAAGGTAAAATATGATGGGCTATGCCCTTTACCTTCCTGTATGGTTTCCTGGTAAGTGGGTTCCTTGGCGTGCAGTCCTCTGAAGGTAAATCCAGGATAGTAGAAGTGAAGAGGAGCACAGCTCACAGCGAGTCAGGTGCAAAAAATAAGGGCAACTCCAAACGGGGATAAAATATAAATAAGCCTTTAATTGTCAGTAGAGGCACAAAAATAGGACCACGCACCTACTCGTTTCGTCCCTCAGGACTTTCTCAAGGTGTAATGAGAGACACAATAGCACACCATTTATCTGCACAAAATTCGCGCCAAAACTCGGCACTCGTGACGTCATCTGCATACGTCTCCAAACGGAGTCGCATTATTACTGCGCGGCTCAAAACTGAGTAGCGCTCGTAACAGGAGATACACAGAGTGTCAGGATTGGCTGTCAGAAAAAAAACACATTGAATAGAATAACTTTAATGAAAACATTATTAAAAATGATGACAAAGCACCATCTAAGATAACAATTACCCCGAATATAAAGAAAACAGATAAATAGCATTACTATAAACCTCTAGAACAGGAAAAAAAAAATAATATAAAAAGAAAAACAGAAAAAATATATATATATAAATAAACTATATGCATAGTGCAACGATTGTCAGAATACAGTAAAAGAGGTATAAATCAAAAAACAAAAAAACATTTATATACTACTTATATTGTCATACCTACATACACTGACAACCTCACACTTAGCATTTATGAAAATGGAGTTCCAAGAGGATGAATAGACCCTTCGTCCTACTAACAAAAGAAGAGGAATATGTATATGTGTCAATTCATGGCAAACATAACTAGATCAATAGATCAGCTAATATACTAATATGCTAATCCATATACTCATGACACACACACTTTTGCCAATAAAGAAACTACACAGAAAGTAGAAATATGTCTTTGTTTTTAAAAAAAAAAAAGGGGGATATATCTATTAAAAGATAACAACTCTACATATATGAATATATGTTAACTCAAGTTGAGATAGAAATATGCCAGACCCATGACACAGTCATGGGTCATAGCAGAAATCGTCCCTCCCTAAGGACAAAAAATGCTTATAATCTAAATCTACAGGAATCCTGAAAGGTAAGGGGATTATATTGAAAAAAGATGTGCTTCTCTTCACTACTACTGTCCTCTATATTTTTATATTTTTCTTCCTCCTCGTTCCTCTTCTGAATGCTCCTCTCTTGTTCTCCATCTGTATGAGTGGTCTTTCCTGTATTCTCTTAGAGGGGTGTATTTGTTTTTGTGTGCGCAGCTGAGAACCGGTTTTGGATAATGATATGTCTCGGTTTCTCTTGGGTGGTATCCACCTTCTCCTAAAAAAAACGCTGATGTGGAGGGGAACTCTCCATCTTCCCTTGGAGCTGGTCTTTTTTTTTAGATCTATGATCTTTTGGTGACTCAGAGCGCACTGAACGGCTTCTATCCCTACTTGTGTCTTCTCTTATTCTCAGTGAACCTCTCTATGGGGGACTTATCTTATAATAATGGGTACGGGGATCATAGTACCCTTGTCTGAAGAATTCCTTCATGCAATATATCCTCGTCGATCCGATGTCGAATATGTCCCTCTTTTGAGTATGCACGATATATTCCACGATTTTTCTTGCTCCACAGGATATCTGGAGTAGAAAGCTTTTTTTCACCTAGACACAGGGGAGCCAGGAAAAAGGTTCCTGAGTCAAGACCGGCCGGTCAAAGAGAAAACACCCAAAAACAAAGCAAAGAGTGCATCTCAAATATCATCTCATACATTCCATTCAAGCATAGTACTATACTCAAAGATCAGATTCTTAGAAAAAATCCAGCACTGTGATTGATGAAAAAAACTGATAGTTATTAATCCTAACATATAGTCCAGTTTGGGATGCAATAGCCATGTGAAGCAGCCCATAGAACTAGTAAGGAGTTAATGCATAATAATATACAAAGTACTAGCCCAAAAAGCACACACGAAGGAGGATAAAAGAGAGATGTATACATAACCCCGTTGATGGAAGTATGTGACTCCAATCCGTAGTGACCTGAATCCAGTCACATAAAGAGAAAAATAAGTCCAAATGATAACCTCACTGCTGCAAAAGCAGAATAACACTGCCTAACAGCAAAAAAAGTGGGTAGATAAGTCCTGCAATTGATGAAGTGGCACAAATATAAAGTCCTGCGGTCCCGCTGCAGCTCCCGCTCAACATGTGTTTCGCCTACACGACTTCTTCACGGAGTGAGGAGTCAGAGAGGGACGAGACACTATATATAGAAAATCACACACTCGAATTTCATGCGCTCAGAGTAAAAAAGACATTTCAAACATAAGGCAGCCAATCCAATTGCTCTCCGCTCCTCATGTCATCTTGGGGGCGTGGCTAATGGCCCGATCTCCTCCATGGGTTGTTGAAATGTGTCATAGGGGCCTGGATTGTGATACCCCAAGCATAACAACTGCACAGTGGAAGCCGTAACTGTTCACTCCTAGCATCGGCAGCATAATCTATTATTCTCCACAACGCATCATCAAGGGGGTGTAGCTGAAGACCTGATCTGATCGAAGCTGTGGAGGCCAACGAACAGATCTTATCACCGCTCGCCACATCAAGGCATAAGCAAAAAACGTAATTTTTTGTTTGCTAATTATCAGTTTAAACATTTTGGCACAGCGATGATCCTGTGGGACTCTAATGGTCTAGAGCAGTGATGGCAAACCTTTTTGAGCCCAAGTGCCCAAACTGCAAACCAAAACGACTTATTTTTTTCAAAGTGCCAACACTGCAATTAAACCTGAATAACGAGGTTTTAGTTTAGAAAAAACAATTCTTACAGTTTTTCAAACTAATTAACAGCTTTTGTTTAAAAAGAAAAACACAATAACAGAGCTTTCCATTAAACATTTTTTTTATTGAAAAAAACAAAAAAAAAAAAAACAACTACACGTGCATGTATTTTTTTCAAGACGCCTTTTGTGGGCACAATTAATGTGATTTTTGCTGTTGTATGCATGCTGATAACTTGTCAAACCTTGGCTCATACTCTGTTAGTTTAAGAGCAACACATACAGCACTGAGTTCATCTGTTAGTCTATTTCTGGCATCACATTTGATATAATTCAATGCTGAAAACAGCTGCTCACAAGCATAGGATGACCCAAACAAAGAAAGAAAAGCAATCCCAAGTGTTTTCATTGACTTAAAATTATTTGGCAGAGAATTCCACACTTTAAGGATTTCATTTTCCGAACTAGCAACTGTGCTGTCCTCTGTTATCCCTTCACACTCCATCTTCTCAAGTGTTGCACGCAGGTCATAGAATTTATTTTCCCAGATAGAGCTTTCTTGAAATTCCAGTAGCTCCATTTCAAGATTTTCTAAATCTAACCAGTGTAAGCAGGAAAGATCAAGTTCTTCACATTTGGCTTTATCTGGAGACGTAAGAAAACACAGGGTTATCTCCATCTTACGGAACTGTAAAAATCTGTTACTAAAATTCTCCTTTGCAACTGCTATAATGCTAGAAAATTCCTTGTAGATTTCATGATGGTTTGGATTGTCTGTAAATGTTGTAGAATTTTCCAAATACATTTTTAGATTTGGAAAATATTTCAGCTGCCCACTTTCAAGGTCTCTTTCAAAAACCTGCAGTTTTCTCTCAAATGTTCTGATATCAGAAAACATCCTTTCTGCTGTTTTCCCTAAACCTTGCAGTTTTTTGTTCAGTACGTTGAAGTGTATTGTAAAATCAGTAAAAAACATGAGGTTGGTGAGCCAGGTCATATCAGTGAGCTGTGGATATTCCTGCCCCTTTTCATTCATAAACAGCCTAATTTCATCCAAGCAGGCTACAAATCTCTCCAAGACCCTTCCTCTGCTTAGCCACCGTACATTATTGTACATAAGTGTAATGGCTGGACCCCCCTTGTCTGACCCACCCAATCTCACATTGGCCCGTGTGGTCTAACCGGTCCCCATTACAAGGTCATGTGTGGTGGTGCACCTGCAAGTAACAGGACTCCTGAGTCTCCCGCTTGGTGTTATAGAGGATATCATCAGGACAGGTATCTGAGGTAGTGGTTACGAGTCCAACTTACTTCACGTGCAGCGCCTCCACCTCATCAGGATCTATGCTTCCGCAGGGAGATTGTCCTGGTGAGGAACTCCTTCTCGGTGGTGACTGCCACTGCAGAGTAATCTCACACTCACACAGTGGGGGTTTCTTTGAACATGGCATCTTTATTGTAGGTTGGGATGTAGCAGACTGCCCCATGCAGCTGCCGGCTCTAGCCGCACATCTCTCCGTGCTGTCCCTTTGCCAGGTACGCCCTCCTGTATTGAAGTGGGATTCCCTTTCTCCTAGGGAGATCACCACTGCGCCAGGTCCCTGGACACAGTGTGGCTTAGACAGACTCGATTGATCACTCTGCTACCGCTAGTTACTGCACTAGGGTCACAAACGTATTCCTCCAATCCCTTATGCAGGAGCATACATTTTACCAGCTGCTTCTCTGCCAACCTTGCAACTACTTTGTGTAGTGACAACCAACACTAACTGACAGTGTTGTGCCCTTTATACCTCAGGGGGCAGGCGCATCTCTGATGTCACTATCCAGGGACTCAGAGCATACAGCCACTCCCTTCCTTACACAGGGCACCACACCAGGGTGTGAGGGAAAACCTCCATAACTACGGTTGGCAGGCCTGTACTTACCAGGACTTACTGCCAACAGAGAAGATGTACGCAGTCATTATTATGCATGGCTACATAAGTAAAGTATTATACTGTGCCTGTACCTCATCAAGAAGTGCTTGAAACTGTCGACAATTAAGAGCACGAGCCATGATGTAATTCACCATTTTTGTGACATCCTTGAGAATATCGTCTAATTTTTTGCTGCTTTCCTTGGCACAAAGAGCTTTTTGATGTATAATACAATGAAATTGAATGACTGGATGCTTTGCTTCTTTAACAAAAAACTGTATGAAACCAGATGTTACCCCCACCATGGAAGGTGCCCCATCACTAGTTACTGAAACCACTTTTTCTGGCCTTATGTCATGTGACAAAAAAGCCTCCATCACAGCATTGTAGATATCTATCCCTTGTGTTCTTCCAGGCAAAGACACCAGTTTCATGAGCTCTTCTCTCATGGTGTCACCAACAGCATAACGCAAAATTACTGCTAGCCTTGCATGATTATTTATATCTGTGCTTTCATCCAAGCACATGGAGTAACAGGCTGCCTTTTGTAAGTCAGTGGTGAGCTGCTGACTAACATCACTTGCCATACGCAGGACTCTATCTTTAACAGTATTTCTGCTAAGTGGCATTTCAGAGATTCGTTGCTTAATTTTGTCCTTGTTTGGGAAATCATGAAAAAGGGAATTACTCACAGCCAACATGGCCGTTTTGATAAAATCGCCATCAGAGAGGGGCTTCCCATGTTTTGCTATGCACAGTGAAATTTCAAAGCTGGCAGTTGCCAGATAATTTGTTTTAGAAAGATAGTTGCAAAAACTACGATACTGGCAGTGATATTTCCTTAATTTCCCATCAAAAAACTATTTTCTTTCAGCTTTACCAAGTTCCGCAACACTTTTATGGTTGGTATCAAAATGACGTCTGACACTTGATGTGCGAGATACAACACTTTCACTACACAGAACACATAACGCTTTCCCATTGCGTTCAATCACTCCAAATAACTGTGTCCAGGCCTCTTGGAATGATCTTCCGCTATCTGTTTTTAATTTTGCCTTCTTTGATGTACTCATTTTTGGGTGTTCAAGTCTACAAAAAACACAACATTTTTAAAATAAAGACGGATGAAGACCCAATACAAATCTATCCCTACCTACCTATACCAAAAATATTATTTCAACATTTCACAAAAAAGGTACATAATAAACACAGAATTGTAGAAGAGCAACTCACAGTTTTGTAGACAGATACACATCGGCCAATGTCCTGTGAAACCGCTGACGCCGCTCTGCTGGGTCTGAAAGCCGCTGCAGATACAAAGGGCTGGAATGAAAAAAAAATTGTTGTCCATAGGCCAGGACACGGGTTCAAATAACTACCATATGTTATATATAGCACCACCTTAAGATGAATTGGACTCCAAACTGTGGCCCTCGGCTTGCTTTTATTAGGCCCATGGGCACTGATTTATCCACTGATACTAACAATAGGTTAGAATCCCCCCCCCCCCCCCACTCACACCAATGAAGGGGCACACATTCCTCCCAATGACACCAAAGATAGGGCCACAATTCCCCCCAATGATGTTTCCCAATGACACCTATAATGAGGCACATATACACCAATGAGGGGGGAAAATGTTTCACAATGACACTAATAATGAGCCCTTTTTTTTAGATAGAGCAGCGCCGCTCTAAGAGTAGTAAGTTAGTTAAAGAAAGGCTTTATTCAGTTTATGGCAGAATACTGAAGAGTATGGGCAGAATACTGCAGAGCATGGGCTGAGTATTGCACAGCACTGCATCGTATGGGCAGAGCATTGCATCTCTCTCTTCCCCTCTCCCCTCGCACTGTAGGGCGCGCGGGAGCAAGATTATCTGGGAGGACGTCCATGGACGCCCTCCCAGAATAAGCCGACCATGCTGTAGCCATCTTTTGGCTATGGCCCGGTCGGCAATTGGTTATAAAACTTACCTGATTTGCTGGAATCGGTGTGGGGTCAGTCCCCAGTCGCTCCGTTCACTCCAGTCGCTCCTGTGATGTCTGTGTGTCAGGTGATATCCCACGCAGGTGCGTCAGATGTTTGAGAGCGGGGGGCGTGCCCACAGAGACGGCTCGGTGCCACGCGTTCGCCATCACTGGTCTAGAGTTATGATATTCAGCTGCCACATATGCAGCATGTTCACTGACAGCAGGTTTCACCACACCAATTATGTTCAGGTCATACTACACGATTACCCACAGACAGCGTATTCTTGCCAGATGAGTGTCAAAATTGAGTTCACTTGTATACGCGTACCATTTCCACATGCATGAATAAAACAGAAAAAACACAAATGTTATTAAAACATCATAAAAACAAATGGGTGTCCCGGGAGACCAGGCCATTTACACATTTTTACCAGGATCATGCATTGAGCAAAACAAATAATGAAATAAATTGTACATTTATTCACTGGAAAAGGCAAACACACAATGTTACACAAACTACAGCAAAAAACTTACTTGGGAATTAGGGTAACAACCTAGACTTTACTAGATGCAGGGAATCCTAACCCTGATAGCAGTTGCAAAAACAGGATAGAAAATATTCCAGGCAGCTTTCGCTGAAGCAGCCCTTTTCTTGCTTGAGACTTAGAATCTGAGAATCTTGGAGGACTGGAGAACTTTGAAAAAACCCTGAGAACTGGAAAAACCAAGTATCTAATGGGCGCAAGGGGTTATAATACCTCTGACTTTCATTAAAAAAAAATACTATAGCCCAATCTAAAGCGTGAGAAATTTCTCCACAGCCAATCAGAGACAAGCTGGTAGACATAACAGTGTTACCTGGAAATCTGAATGAACCAAGGGGCATGGGCAATTTGGCACCTCTAGCCCTGGTTCCCTCAATGTCACCCACGGTGACAGGCTTCTGCCAGTCTAGTGGGATCAATGGAAATGAAAAGGGCGTCCATTGATCTCAGGATGTGGGTACTTGAATCCTTCCCTCCTGTCCAACTGGTCTTGACACCTTGGTCCTCCTCTGGGTTTTCATCTCCAGATATCCTGCCAGACCTCCTGGCACCACTTGGTAGCCCAGTGGCCTGTCTGAGCATTGGCTCTGAAAGTCTCAGCTCATTTCTGTACACAAACAGATATGTTTTAAAACACACTGTTCCATAAAATATACACTTAGGATATTTTTTTAAGTCTTTTGGTTATGGGAAATAGAATAAGAAGCTGCACGTTATTTCTTACTAGCCATATTCCCCACACTCTATACAATAAATTTAGGATTGTCCCCCATGAGACTAGCTAAATTCATCCCAGAGTACCCAACAATATGTCCGAAGGGATGTGGAGTACAAGCCACATTTATACATATGTGGTGGGGGTGCCCATTCATATCAGCTTATTGGCTGGAAATCAAAATGTGGTCACAAATGTTTTTCGGATTGGATCTTCCAATGGATCCCTGGTTATTTCTATTAAATAAACCATATTACCTCCTCACGAGACATGAAAATAAATTATTATGCCACATATCTTCAGCCGCAAGACGCGAACTAGCGGCAGTATGGAAACAAACAACTATTCCCTCAATCCCTAAAGTTAAAAATAAAATCTGGCAGATTTGCTGCATGGAAAAATTGGTTAGTCTTAATAACGACACCTGCAGATTTTCAGAAGGTGTGGTTACCTTGGATTTTGGGTGCTGGTCAACCAGAAATTAATACCCACTTAATTTTTCTGTAAAAAATGTTACTTATATTAATTGTGTGATTGAATATTATAAGATGATTTGTAAGGTAAAATTCTAAATGAATGTGTTCTTTCTCATGTCTCTATTTTCTGTACCCTTCCCCCCCCCCCTTCTTTTATTTTCTCCATTTCCCCCTCTCCCTAAAAATTTTAATGAAAATTAAGTTGAATAAATGTAGGATTGGACTTTTTAAAAGTCCCCTCACCACCTTGTAGATGATTGGAGTACTCCAGAACCCCTATACCGGTTCTGGGTGACCTGGGCATTTACTGGGTATCCCCATTAACCTAGGGACTCCTTGACTGTTTGAGGAACACCTCACATCCCAATGCCCCATTTACCTTTCTGGGTTCTGCTGAAGCAGGGACCCCTAGTAGTGAATCGCGCAATCGTTTTCAAGGGGAGATATTACAATGTGTCTACATGCATCCAGGAATCCTACCATATTCCTGGGTATATTTTTAGGGGAACTAGCAACTCTGGGCCCTGACTAGATAAACACAATCTGACAAAACTTTCTCTGCAACCCCCGCCCCCCCCCCCCCTGAAACTCATACCACAGCAATCCCTGCTTGCTGGCACCCCTGGAAAGGTAAAAACACACATTATTTATTGTTGCATAATAAAAGGTAATGCTTTTACAACTGTTTGGTCCAAGAGCTGACACTCCTGAACCCCAAAACATGGCTCAGAGGTAACCAAACAGGCTTAACCTTTATTAGTGAGCCTGGCTACCTCTTCACTCATAATGGGAAGCAAAAATAACACTTAAAATGTGCATGAAGTTAAAAATACTCCTATATAATACCACCTATCTAACTAGCATATAAATAACTAATAATCTAATTGCTAAAATCATACTCCAAACCAAGAGCACTTAATGCTACATAATCAAAACTTTAGAGGAACATCGCAAAACCTAAATAGTCGTTGAGACCATTAGGTATCATACTCCCTAACTGGACAAGCCACCTAGTTTCTCTTTGTAGAAGGGCCTTTTCTAGATCTCCTCCTCTAATCCACAATGAAATTCTATCAATAGCAAAAGCTACCAGTAGGCTGGGATTCAAGTCATGTTTCTGAAGAAAATGCCGGGCCACAGTCGTAATCTTTTTGAAGGAATCTAGATCTTTTTTCGCATTACATATATTCCTTGCATGTTCCAATACTCTGAATCTAATCTCCCTGGTGGTCATCCATACATACATCAACTTGCAGGGGCAAGTAAGGTAATAGATAACTCCTTTACTTTTACAGTTCATAAATGAGTAGATTTTATAACTGTGATTACCTGAACTGTTCATAAATGGATCTGTCTGACTCATACTGGCATGCCGAGCAGCTAGTACACTTAAAGAAACTTTTTTTTCCCAAAAGTGGTCATGAAATGAGGGTTAACGTGGGATAGTGGCCTCTGACAATTTTGTCGCGAAGATTGGGTGACCACCTTACACGTCATAGTCATCCTGACTCCTAACACCTGTCTCAATTCTGGATCCGTCAATAGTATCCCCCAATGTTTCTGGAGGATACTATGAAGATTAGACCATTGACTATTAAAAGTCCCCACAAATCGTATTTTCTGATCTGTCACACCCCCTCTTAACCTTTGGTATAAGGAGTGACTCTCTCTTATATTTAGAACTGCGTAGAAAGCCCTAAGCTACAGTGGATTTGCTGTGCCCTCTGTTAAAAACCTTTCCTTCATCTCTACTGCCACGTAAATCAAATAACTCCTTAGTCGAGCAGTTTCGGTTTAACCTCAAAAATTCACTTGTTGGTATGTCTGGGATTTGATATTTAGGGTGGGAAATATCAGCATGCAATATCGCATTAGTGGAGGTGCCCTTGCGAAAGATATCTGGCATCAGATGATCAGACTTGCCGATATCAATTTTTTAATCCAAGAAATCAACTGATTCTCAACTCCATTTAAATGTTGGTCTGATATTTAGATCATTGTGGTTGAGGACATCGATGAAACCCTCAAACTCTGCGGCACAGCCCTGCCACAGTTTGAGGATATCGTCGATGTACCTCAACAAAATATGGCCTGTGATGGCAGAATTACTCTCCGCAAAGGCAACCTCCCGTTCCCACAACCTGGGAAGAGGTTCACATATGAGGGCACACACGTGGCCCCCATAGCAGTACCTCTTTTTTGGAGGTAGAATTGATTCTTAAAAACAAAATAGTTATGAGAGAGGATAAAGGTAAGTACGGTCTGCAGTAGATTCGTGAGACCTACTGATTAAATTCTGCATGGATAAAAAGAATTTGGTGGCCCTTAAAGCTGCAGTTCAAGCTGCCGTTTTTTAAAAATATATTTAAAAAAATCTTATTCAATATGTGCATCAATACAATCTGCACACTGACAAGTGATTAGCTAAGCTGCAGATTAATCCGTTCTCCTGTAATCAACTTTAAGAGATTTTCTTGCTCAGGGTTATTTCATTCAGTTCTTGCACAGCAGCATTTTGGGCAATGTAGTTCCTAGAATATGATTGACTGGGCAGTTACTAGATACAATTGGTTCACTGCTAGAGAGAGGGCGGGTCTCAAGAGCCAGAGCCTATCAGAAAGGGAAGGGGGCTGTCACTTTGGAAATGCTTCCTACATTAGAAACATTAAAAATGTCTTTAAAACATTTATTTTTTATAAATGCTACAAGTATTTTCTCATAGTACAGAACTGATTTATTTTAAAAAAACACACATGTACTGTAGGATATTGCTTTAACGGCTGCTTTAACCCATGAACACGATGGATGCTTGTGTAGAGGGACTCAACATCGCAAGTGGCGATAATAGTGATACTATCAATAACAATAGAGTCCTCCTCTTGTATATCTAACAAAGATACTGATACAGATGAGTTTGCAGTCGTAGATGATTCATCAGTCCTTCGCGTACGGTCTTAACAGAATCTGTCTTCACAGGCATCATTTGGTTTTTTTTTTAAAACACCATGCTCTCATAAAATGGCCACAATGAATGATTCAAATATGAACTTGGTCCTGGGTCACCAGAGCACAGCGGCTTCGTTATTTTTTTTTTTAGTTCTCTTCGGAACGAGTCTCTTACATTTTTCCACTTCCCTTTTGCGGTATCACCTAAAAAATTAAAATAAAAAACAGAAACGTTCACATGTTGAATATATATATTTTTTAAATAAAGTGGCTGTATTCTGCCAATATACATTTCACTCTATGAATCCAGTAGCACCAATCTTCTACCTTTAAACATTATACAGCATTTCTACTTATAGTACAAGCAGCAATTATACATCATCAATTTAAAAGGCAAAGGAAACAAGCATTCGACCATGATACATTGAAATACTTATTAATATACTTACTGGTGGTAGACAATATAACTCCTATTTCGTTCCACAATTTGTCGTGTAGAAATCTGTTATGGTATACCTTGCACCGCTGGTTCCACAAAGAATCTTGTCGAAAGACCTCAGAAATTAGTTGTTCGATGCTAGAATTATCCATTCTGTTATCCATTCTACTAGTTGAGAGAACAAGAACAAAATAGGACATATTAATATAATATAAATAGAAAAATCAATTGACATATACACAAATACTGCTGCGGCCGAGTTTATTCGAGCATTTGCCCGTTCTCGGCCGCAGCAGTAACCTGGCGCGCGCCGGAGGGTGCCGGGCGCACGCCGAAGACACGGAGGAGCGCCCTCCGATCGGGGCTTTCTCCCTCCCGCCGCCGGGTCCCCCGGAACCCCCTGCCGCCGTCCCCCACATTAGGGACACCATGGACGCGCGTGCAGGGGGCGCAGGCACCCGATGACGCATCGACGCGCGGCACGCCGAGGGAGTGCGGCTAGCATGCCGGGGCATCCCCAGGCTTGCGGAGCTAGCCGCACTCAAATAAAATGTGCCGCCTCTGTATATACACACATATACGTGTGTGTGTGTGTATCTGTGTATAATAAATATATTTAGAAACATATATAGAGAGAGAGAGACGTGTGTGTGTGTGTGTGTGTGTGTGTGTGTGTGTGTGTATATATATATATATATATATATTACATATATATATAAATTATAATATCTAATTTTATTTATATATGTATATATACATATATACACAAAAAGACAACGCGGCTCCCATAGCATAATATTGTAAAGATAATTTTAATAAACACTTAAATATATATGCAAAGTACATAAGTCCATATATTTATAGATTTCTTGTCTTTAACCCTATGCGTTTCGTCGCGATGCATGCGACTTCATCAGGGGGTAATTTTGCTGTGTATGGTGTGCTCTTAAATAGCCTAATGTTTAATTGCTTAATTGGCTGCACCCTCATTCTACGACCTAAAACAACTGAGTATCTGCTATTGGAAAAGTCATACAATACAATTAAAAGAGGACACCAAAACAAAAAACAAAAACATGTCGCCTAGTATAAATTCAAAACATATATAAACAAATCCTGGATAATAAAATAACAGCTATCATTTATTACAGCATTCAAAAACAATATAAATATGTATAATGTTAAAACTATAAATAATTAATATATATACATATATGCTTGTCACTATGAATGGATCTGGTTTAAAGCTACAGATGCCTAAATAACTAAATAATTGTTATAATCATTTATTAGAGATACAGTCCAGACATAACCAATTAATCACTGTGACATGCCATGTAGTACTAAATTACATATTAGTTCCATATATTACAAGTATATAATACATTGTGTTATTAAAATCTTCAATATTATTAAAATTGTAAGAACCTATTAAAAATCTGTTGACAATCTACTAAAAAGAAGGATGATGGGGCCAAGAAGTGCACTAAACTCCCATGGTGGACCTGGGGTTAGATAAGTGTGCTAGTGTCAATGTGTTTGTTAAAACCCTTTGGTGACAATGTATCTAATGTATAGATCCAGAAGGCCTCCTGAAGGCATAACCTTCTGAATCTATCTCCCCCCAAAAGGGACACTGACACGCACTCCAACCCCCTAATAGTCATAGATGAGGATTTTTTGTTATGCTTCTGTAAAAAATGTTTTGACAGGCTGTGGGCTAGGTTACCATTAATAACATTGTTCCTGTGTTCCAAGAATCTAGTGCTCATATTACGAACGTTTCTTCCCACATATTGGGGACCACAGGAGCATGATATGAGGTAGATAACAAAAGTTGAATGGAAATTAATTCTACCCTTCACCTCATATTCATTATGATTGGAGAGGGAACAGAAAACATTACTGGTAACGAGATGTTTACATGTGTGACAGCGCTTGCGTCCACATGAAGTTACCGCAGGGTTGAGTAGAAACTTTGGAGCATCCACTAGCAGCATCTCTCAACCGGCTAGGGGCCAAGATATTCTTAATATTTCTGGTCTGTTTATATGTAACCGGTATATTGGAAGGTAATGTAGGTCCCAAAATGGGATCACTTCTGAGGATGTTTCAATGTTTACTCAACACCCCTTTTATTTTAGATGCTGGCTGATTGTATTTAGTAATAAACCTGGGACAATTCCCCTGGTTTTGTCCCTTATCACTGGTAGTAACCACGAGATTACTGGGATATATAAAGGTTATAACAAGGATTCTGTTACAAAGATTTTTAATGAAGTTAAAAGAATCGATAGAAATAACCTTTTAAATCAATCTAAAAATAGGATCCATCCCAGTAATCTCTTTATGCATGTTTTTCCTGTTTGTTTCTATTTTTTCATACGTCAGATATCCCCAAAGGGAAGTGCACCGGTCCTGGAGGTATTGCAATACCAGGTCAATGCGTGGAGTGGACAGAGCAAGCTCTTCTTCCATCTCCCTGTTCTAAAAATCCATTTAATATATGGTCCCCAGATAGGGAACGTATCAGATATTAAACTGATAAAAACAGATTTTTTTAAATTTTTTATTAAAGTAGGATTATTTCCACATTGTTCACTTTTCAGAAAAAAACAAACCACCCCATCATTACAATAACCCATTCACATTTCAGTACAACATATTGTATACTTGTACTTGTATACTTCATAATTGTTCAGAATCATCACACAGTTTCCTCCCAACACCGTTATTACTCCTAATGTTCTTTTATTTATTATTCCTCTTTCCCACCCTCCTTAGTCTTATCATTTCTCCACAAGTCTGCTCCACTGCTTCCCTTCTTCTGCTCCCCATCTTCTTTTATCCAGCAGATAGTATGTGTACATCTTGCCCAAAATCATTCGCGCACACACATTCACTCTAATTATCTATTTGTTATAAATAACCACATTTCTTACCTCCCACAACACTTCCTTTACACAACACATAATATTCCATAACACCCCCTGTGTCTTTCCTTTTAATCCATTTAACCAATACATCATCATATTGTATTCTAATTTCAGAACCCCCGTTAATTCTTTAATCACTTTCCTCAAACCGTTCTTGTACGAGTAACCGTGTAAAGACTACAGAACACAATTTGTTGTTCGTGTTAAAAACTGATTCTGAAACGTACAACTGTACGTGAGAACAACAAAGATTCCTGAACAGCATGATGGGTGAGATGATGCCGACGGTGGCAACATCTATGGACCTAAAGTTTAATATGAGCAAAGTACATGTTCATTGTAAGGCTTGTTTCTAAACAACATTTTTTGTTGTGCCAGTTGGAGCAAAGATATACAACTGATTCGGAGGAAGACACTCTAGAGCATGCGACATATAACTGTCTGTGGGAGAAACATGGAGAATCCAAGTTGATACCAGTGCACTTGATTGACTGGCCCTGTGCCTTGTTGATCGTGATATCGAATGCCAGCCTGACCGGGAAGTGTAGGCGCTTGAAACTGAACGGCATGTCTGTCGGAATGCGGGGGATGAATACATCTCCTTTTCCCTTCCCGGTCAACACTGTCACTTCAATTACGTTGGGCAGCAAGTTAACGCACAGCCTTGTGCCATTACACAGCATAGGTGGGTTGAGATTGCGAAGCAGCATGATGGGTGACCCAACTTTCAGTCGAAGGTGATATGGTGGCATTCCTGGGGGGTCGAATGAGTTGAGGAATTCTGTTGGATAGTTGACGGCTGCGTCGGCATCCACCACCGTATCGATTGAGTTGTACTCAGTAACTGTGCCCGGAAGCATATCCTGAATCTGATAATTAATTTAATTGACAGAATACTTTTTAGCAGCAAGGATGGCTCGTTCACACAGCCACTGGTGATTTTTGTAATTTGCCAATATGTTTGGATATACTTTATGTATCAGTCCTGTAACCGATGCCACCATCTGGCAAAAATCCTCTGGAAAAGTAATTTCACCTGAAACTAGTGGAGTGATACCTGGCTTCACCTTCAGCGTGCGCACACAACTGTGACACACAGCACAGTCACACAGAGCACATACCTGTCTGCAGTCTCTTAATGCAGATTTCCAAGTTGTGAGCCGCCATTTTTACACTCCCATACCTGACGAGGCGCATAGTATTATGGGAACATATATATACGCACACATGGCAGACGGGGGGCACAGCGCGCGCACACACCTGGCTGCAGTCTCTTAATGCAGCATTCCAAGTTGCGAGATCCGCCATTGTTACACTCCACGAGGTGCATAGCATTATGGGAAATTTAGTTATTTGCCATTGCGTGATGTCACTGGGGGCAGGGTTAGTGTGTTGCAATGTAACCGCCCAGCCGGTCACAAACCAACACAATTTTTGACTATATATATATATATATATATATATATGCAAGAGAAAAAGAAAGGACCCCGCGTCCGCAAGACATATAAACACAGCTAAATACCGACACTGGATGTATCCAAAATACAGTGATGGGTCGGTGGTGCTATAAGGGCAGTTAGATAGGATGAGAGAGAAAAGAAGGCCCTAAAAAAGCACTCTAGTATGTGTATTAGTACAAATCACATAATGTTTATTAATGTATTGTCACAGAACAAAAATGGTTAAAACAAAGCACAGAAATGGTTAAAATACAGCATGGATCCCCTGTTCATTACAAAGCTAGACACATCCTCCAAACAAATGCCCAAAATACACTCAGATAGTATTCTGAAATGCTTGACAAGGTAAACCAGGTGTGACACCCAAAAGGCTAAATAGTCACGGCTAGGGCTATGTGATCATCTGCAAAAATCAAATATGCCTACTTTCCCCTGCAATATAGGGTTTGTCTGAGTCGACACAGAGTAGCAAGTGAGTAACAGCAGAGATACACAATATACAGCCTGCAAAGCACATATAAGCCTATAGCTGAAAAGAGTGATACGTCACCTATGGTCAGGTACAATGTGGTCGGTGCATGAAGGGGGAAACAAGGAGAGATGCTAGAGCATGGTAATGTGACCCAGAGAGGGGACAAACCAGGGGATCCTGCCTGCTAGACCTGCTCCTACGCGTTTCGGCACACAGCCTTCTACTGGGAGTGGTGTTGTAAGCAGGGAGACATGCAAGTTTAAAAAGGAAACCTAATTGGACTAGTGAGTGTGATCACCTGGCAAAAACAGGCATGAATAAATTATACAAAAGACAAACAGATGTGTGTTCAGGGTATTGCTCAATGACTCATAGGTGGTCTCAGTTTCTAAGCCAATGCAAAATCGCTTTATAGGAACACTGTCAATCCTCCATAAAAGGCAGCAATTACATAGATACCTTCTGGTGTGTCCAATGCATGATTATGGCATCCAGCAAAGAGCCACAGGTGTAACATGTTCTCGATCCAAGCTTAGTGTAGTTAAGGGCAGTAACCTGGCCTCACGGAGGCTACTGCGCATGTCCGTGATGTCATCACTACGCGCTTAGATACTCAGGCGCCCTGAGTCAAGTGATAGTCCCTGCATGCCATAGGATATCAAGGGCGGCTTACTGCGCATGCGCGACTCTACTTCCAACATATAGTTTAGACAGACTGGCTGAACTTGCAATGCCTTGCATGCCGCGCATGCGCGCCTGTATATAAAGGAAGCCCAAATGACAAACAGGCGAACCCACACTGCTCCGCTCACCACAAACACGCTGCACCCACAGTTAAGGGCACAATGTACATAAAGGCACTGCTACACTCAATATAAGGACAAAGGCAGCCCAAGAATGCAGGAGATCACAACCAGTAACTCCACAACTGTTGCCAAAACAATGGCATGGTCAGATTCACTGTGGAAGTCCTAAACGCAACAAACATACTTTCTGCCTAGTCATAGCTGAGAACACCTACACACAACCATAATGAAATGAGCTTGGGATGATATTATATCCCACAGTTGTATAATATATGTAAATGCTTTTGCACTAACATCAAAACGGTACATAACTTAAAGTGCATTATTATCCAAACACAGAATCAAGGATAACAGGTGATCCACCTCATGGCTATAAGCTGTCAGTATGAAGTAAAGGGATGATATAGTTCTCCTGTTGGTCATTTTTGATGTATCCAAAATTCAGACATTACTAAGAGTACATCATTTCTACTTTCTCCAGTTGCATGAATTAAAGTCCAAAATTGGTCGGAAAAACATAATATGCAACATGATTTTTCATTTTACTTTAGTAAAGCCAGATAGTGTCTTTCCACCTGGTTTACCTTGTCAAGCATTTCAGAATACTATCTGAGTGTATTTTGGGCATTTGTTTGGAGGATGTGTCTAGCTTTGTAATGAACAGGGGATCCATGCTGTATTTTAACCATTTCTGTGCTTTGTTTTAACCATTTTTGTTCTGTGACAATACATTAATAAACATGTGATTTGTACTAATACACATACTAGAGTGCTTTTTTAGGGCCTTCTTTTCTCTCTCATCATATATATATATATATATATATCCCCCCCTTATCTAACTGAGGGGGTAGAATGCCTTGACTACGTGTGCTGCCTCTACCTGCTGGCTTCCAGGAGGCCTGCGCCTCTGCTTTGGGAGCCTGGGGTGCAATATAACACAACTCTGACAGCGCCTCCACCCAGATGAGGTCTGCACTATATAGTGGGCTAGCCCCAACCAGGAACACCTTAATAGAAAAATACACACAGTGTCTGTATATAAATAGCTTTACTGAAAAAGGTAACTTACTCTCTAAACTTAACTTGCGACATAACAACAACATAACACATTCATATAACCCACACTAAGTAGAAGTAACCCGCACCAGTGTCCCAGTCTACTCCCAGCCCACGTGTATGGCAGTGCTGCCCCGTGAAGCGTTGGTGCACTTGTGGGTACCTGCCCGGTATGCGTCCTTTGACATCACATGATGGATCTTCGCAAAGGATCTTGTCGAGCTCCGGATCCGCGTCCATCGGGACCTCTTTCCGGCACAGATATCTCTCCGGCACGAGTCTTGGGCCTAATGCTGCGTTTGATCCCAAACGCCGGCTTCAGTAACTTTCACACACACAGCTCTATTTCTAAACTGTAATAACACTAAAGGGGAAATGCCCTCAGCACTATAGGTATTCCCTGGCCACAAACTAAGGGAAGGTAAAGTAATTGGGGCCTGCAAGGGTAGTCTTGCCTAGCCCCCAGAGCACAACTCTGTGGGCACAACCTGCTCTTTCCCTGTCCTGGCTAGATCTCTCTCTCAACTGCCTCCTGCTTAACTGCCTAACTGCCAGCATGAGTTCCCATTACACAAATGTAGCAGCCTGATTGGCTGCTTGTGTTCCATCTCCATGCAGCCCCCTCTCTCCTCACTCTATACTGCCATGCGCGAACTCTCTGCTCTGACATCCGCAAGATGGCCGCTGCTACCCAGCCACCGAGACTTCCCGCTCCTGCGCTCTGCTGCGCGCCTCTGCAACGGCTCGAGGGGGGGTGTCACGGGGGAGATCACCTAGCCCTGGATATATATATATATATATAGGACACACAATTGAAAAGGACAAAGACAATTCCCTCAGTAGCACTCTAAATTACACCTAAACTAGTCTATAAGATAAAGATTGTTAAGAAGAAACAGATGCTCCGCCAATTCAGAAAAAATGAACAAGATTTTATTAATTTAACAACAAGACACACTAACTTAAAAACATGAAAATACTAAAGACAGCCTATAAAAATATATATGTAACCAAAATATAAAGAGAGGACTACTAATCAAATACTATCAGTATTATAAAAAGAAAAAAAAAACTAAAATGTGTCTAAATAGGTTTTAAATAGTGACAACAAAGTAGTTTAGTCTAACATAATAGGCAATACAAAATATATTCCCACTGACATATGCATGAAAAAATGATAAATCATTGCGTTGGAATAAGTATATAGTCAATGACCCAGTATATAGCCAGGAAAAGAAATTGATATGTATACCAAAAACAAAGGGGAAAAAAAAGGGAGATAAAGCAACCAGGGAAAAATTAATATAACAATAATAATAGTTATACCCTGAACAGCATTTCCCCAAAATGAAATCAATGAGAACTGATGCAGCAAATAATGAAAAGTATATCTAATAAAGACATGTTAGCAAACAGAGTTATACATATTGAAAACACCACAATGCGCAGCACTGCAAGGGCAGGTAATGCCCAAACAGTAAGGAGGGTAATACTCAGCTGCAGCTAGATTGTGTAGAATTTGTGTCCATATCGAATGAACAGGATGTGTTTCCAAAGTCTGCTTATATCAGGAACAAAAAATAAAGTCCAAAATGCTGCATCAGATCCATCATATGTCCCTCGAAATAAAAGATTACATAAAGGCTGTAGTAAAGTAAACACTCTACGCGTTTCACCCGTCGGTGGGCTTCTTCCCGGAGTGGTAAAATTTTAAGTGAAGGCGAGCAGTGTTTTATAGGGGATAAAGTAATCAATTCCAGGTTTGTTCTTATTTTCCTGTCCAATTAAAGATACCTGCTCAATTGAGCTACGTCACGCACACCAGTGCAAGCAATATTGTAATCATTTCACGCGGAGCTTCAAATTAAGCCCATATATTTGCACTGGTGTATATGAACTTGACAACTTCACAGCACAAAAAAGTGACAGCTTGCGAGTATATAGATATCTATGATCTTATAATAAACATTTCTCCCTAAAGAGATAGTATTGCAGCTACAGACATAAAAATTAGCAGCACCGCTTTTCTTTTGCATCCCTGGAAATGCAAACAGCATCATTTAGCACAAAATCAGGAATACAATGCAGCATATAGTAGTTTAAAGTATATTAGTACAACTTTAAAGATCTAATTTTATCCATTGACTACTAGTCATCATCGTAATTATACCATTAATACTAAGCTAACAATATTATTCTCTGACATAGACTGAAAACATATACATACTTCAGTAATCAAAGCATAAATACAGAAACCAAAAAAATTCTGTGTAGATGGTATTTCCATCAATACAATGGTTCTGAAGCAAGGATTATGCTGAAGCAGACGTCATTAGTGATGTATTAAATGACGTCACTAGCAGATCATATCATAGACTAGTGCAATGGGAAATATCAATTCATTTTTCAAAACATTTTATAGTCCAAGCAATAATATAGTAACCGAGAAATCTGTATAGAAGATGTTTCCATCAATGCTGTGATTCTGACACAAGGATTATGCTGAAGCAGAAGTCATAGGTGATGTATTAGATGACGTCACTAGCAGATCATATCGAGGACTGGTGCAGTGGGAGGTATCAATTCATTTGCCAATGCACTGACAAAGCAAAGACATATATGTTAATAACATAGAACAATAGTATATTTAGAGTTGGTATTGAAAAAATGAGAAAATTAATAAATGAAAAGAATTATATATTTATAAAAGAGTAGAAGATGACATTATATCAGAAAATAATTATGAAATTTTGTTTAAAAAATTAAATATTATAACAGAGGAACGAAATAATACATATTTATGCAGAATTAATTTCAAAAAAAGGGGAGGGGGGACACGCGTCTTCACAAAGTTATGAAGATAAATTGGACCATAATATTGCATGTATGTACAGATGTCAATTGTAAACTATAAAAACATAGCAAACCCTAAAGAATCATTTAGTCCCATGGGCTGCATGGTATTGAGAAGAACTATCCAGCGACACTCCTTTTTAAGGAGAGCTTTCTCCAAATCCCCACCCCTTATGCCTAGGGCCACTTTATCAAAGGCAAATGCTTTTAGGCATGTACTGTCTGAAGCATGATGTTGAAGGAAATGTCTAGCTACAGATGTAATTTTTTTGAATGAGTCCAAATCCCTTTGTGCCGTTTTGATATTCCTTGTGTGTTCTAAGACCCTAAAGCGGACTTCTTGTGTAGTCATGCCAATATATTTAAGGTCACAGGGACAAGTTAAACAGTATATCACCCCCTTGGTCTTACAATTAAGGGTGTATCCAATATTATATTCTTTAGTGTGTTTACTGTTCAAAAATTTGTCCATCTGTACCATATACCTACAGGCAGAGCAGCTGTTACATTTAGAGAAACCCTTTTTCCTAAGAGACAAAAATGTTTCGCTTGTATGGGGAACATAGTGACTATGTACAAGTCGGTCTTTGAGATTAGGTGACCGTCGACTTGTCATGTTGACCTTGTCACCTACCGCTTCCCTTAGTTCTCCGTCTGTACATAGGACAGGCCAGTGTTTTTGTAAGATACACTGGAGATCTTTCCACCTGTCATTATATGTACCAATAAAACGTGTTTTGGAGTCTTGTGTCCTCATTTTCGGATGTAATAATGTAATGCGTTTGCTACTTGCACTGTGCTGATACCCAGCATGAATGTATTTATTGCTGTAGCCTCTAGATCTAAATCTTTTACGCATCTGAGCAGCCCTAGATTCGAAACAGGCCTCGGTTGAGCAATTCCGCTTTAATCTCAAAAATTCACTGCGGGGGATGCCCCGAATCTGGTGCTGCTGATGAAAACTTGAGGCATGCAAGATTGAATTTGTGGAGGTAGATTTTCTGAAAATATCAGTACCAATACTGCCAACCTCATCAATGAAGATCCTGAGATCCAGAAAATCCACTGATTCAGTGCTTGATTTATAGGTAAGTTTAATATTGAGTTTGTTGTGGTTGAGCACATCGACGAAACTCCTAAGCTCCGTAGCAGAGCCCTGCCAGAGAATAAGGATATCGTCAATGTATCTCAACCACAACAAAACATGCATGGTAAGATGAAGATTTTCCTCACAAAAAACCACCTCCCTCTCCCACCAACCCAGAAATAAGTTTGCATATGATGGGGCACATGTTGCCCCCATCGCCGTCCCTCTAATCTGTAAATAAAATCTACTCTTAAACACAAAATAATTGTGATATAATATAAATGAAAGAAGCTGTAAGAGAAGATTAGTGAGATTTGGACTGAAAGAGGACGTTTTCAAAAAAAAATCCACAGCGCATAAGCCATCTTTGTGGTTTATGGAAGTGTATAAAGCCTCCACATCACACGTGACAAGAATAGTATTGGCATCAGCTATGATGCCATCCAATCGTGAAAGGACGTCCATAGTGTCACGTAAATATGATGGTAAAGCTTCCACGGATGGGCGTAAGAAAGGGTCCAGGAATTGGCTGATGGGCTCACACAGGCTGCCAATACCCGCCACAATTGGTCTCCCAGGGGGATTGGTCATGCTCTTATGTATCTTGGGTAACAAATACAGGGTTGCCATAATAGGATGTTTGGTAATTAGGCTCGCTCTATTTTTGCTTGTTATAGTACCCATTGTGCAAGCTTCACTGAGAATAATTTCAAGCTCTTTTTTGAACTTGTCAGTGGGATCAGCACTAAGTTCTGTATAGCAATTTCGATCTCGCTGTTGTTTAAAGGCTTCCCGCTCATACTGGGATTTAGGCCACACCACCACATTGCCACCTTTATCAGCTGGTTTGAACTCGACCGTTGTCATTTTGCCAAGTTCTTTCACAGCACGCCATTCCTGGAAATTCAAATTTTTGGCCCCTGATCGCTCAGGTAATTTCAGAATATCATTGGCCACCAGGGATACAAATACTTCTATCTGTGGGCATGTCTGGAATGGTGGGCAAAATGTGGATTTAGGACGAAATTGAGCTAGGATTTTGGACTCACTTGGGACAGAATCTTCAATTCCTACAAATTCGGTATTCATATCGGAGATAAGTTGACGTTCCATCATATTCCATCCATCATCTCGTTCCAAATGTATGGAGGTATATTTACCTTTGGAATAGAATTTCCTCAGAAGAAGTTTGCGGCAAAATAGATGTAAGTCCTTAATCCATTCAAACTTATCCATTGTTGAAGTAGGGGCGAATGATAAGCCCTTTTTAAGGACATTAATTTGATCCGCAGTCAGGCAGATGTCTGACAGATTCACAACTGTCAATTCCTTTGAGTCTTCGGGAACCGTCACTTCTTCTTCGTTTTGTAGCCATAACGTTGCCTGTCTCGCAAACGTCTTGCGTCCCCTCCGAGTACTCCTCCTGCTTTGTCCTGTTGGCCACCTCTGCCTAAAAAAGGTGCTCTATAATTGGAACCAGCTCCATGTGTGGCATCTGCATCCGAAGATTCTGCTTCAGAAGAGGTGAAGCCTGGGGAGATATCAGCTGCATCAATGTTAGATTTATTCCTTTTACCATGTTTCTTGCCCCTTTCCCAGCGGTAAACATTGTTTGCTTTGTAATCAGCAGAGTCACGTAGAAATTTTGTTTTCTTGACAGTTGTAATGTCCTCCTCATACTTTGATAAGTCCTGCTCTATTTTAGCAATTAGGTCTACTGTTTCACTTTCCATATTTTTCAATGTCAACTCTGTTTGTTCTGCTATGTCCTTTAACACACTTTCATCATGTGCAATTAAAATATGCATCAACTGAAAGGAACAGGTACTAAGTGTGTTCTCCCATTGTTCCTTTAGTTTGATGTCATTGAATTGAAATGCCGGAAATGTCTGCAATCTCAGACCCCTTGGTATTAATTTATTGAAAATATACTTTTCCAAAGCGGTCTTGTTCCACCAAACCCTCAGTTTTTTTTGAGTAAGCAGTTTAAGTGTATGCATATTATCTTTATCCTTAGTGGTGGATACTATTACTTCTGATTGTGTACCCTCATCCATGATTGAGAAAATCTCATTAGCACTAGCTAACCGCCTTTGGTCATTGCTGCTAATAGGAAAAAAATGAATAGAGACATACATTAGGCGGAATTTAGTACGTTTGTGCTGTTTTTGAACTTTGTAGGTTTGCAAAGAATTATACGTTGGTCTGAAAGTTTATGGCTCGCGACACATTCACTTTCCTTCCCAACCCTCCATGTATGGCATTGGCAGTGGCAGCGAAGTAGAAGGAAAGACTGCTTATGTGGTTGAAACGTTGGCATTGCCATTAAATTAACATTTTTGCAAGACCGTGTGCCTGGATGCTTTCCTTCTACTTCGTGATCTCCCTGGGGAGTACAGGATCTTCCCCATCTCCAAGAGCACTGGAAATTAATCTATATTGCTGCTATTACAGGGTGCCTGTGACCCTCTCTGTGTTCATTGGCAGTGGGAGCTTCACTCTAAAGAACTTACTGTTCTACTGCTGCCTCCAGAGCTGCCCGATTGGAATACGGCTCTCATTATACGGAGAGCCCGTCTAATGTGAGAGACATTTTCATCCTCCTGCTTTGCCTCCTCCACCTTCACCTTCACCTCCTCTTTCTCCTTCACCACTGCCTCATCCGTGGATGATTCCTCTTCCACCTCAGTGGATGTCTCTGTAAATTCCTCGTCCGAACTACAAAAGAATCCCAATGACAATGAGTATTATAAATACTTTTAGTCTTCCAGTGCCCATGTTAGCTATCCCAGCAACTACTCTTCTTTACTACCTATACTTACATCTATCAGGGCCATTTCTCTAATGCCTCATGAGTTACATTCTTGCTTACCACTTGGCAGTAACATATACCTCCTGCCTGATGTCGGCCCTACTTTCCCCAGTCTTCTGTCGGAGCTAAGGGCCACCCTCTTAAATATTGGGATTGCTGTCTTGCACACATCAGTTGCTCACACAGAACCGGGTTGAAAGTCAGAAATCACTGAATTATGAGAGAATTAACAGAAGAGGTACAACCCCTCACCCAACACCTCAGATTTACAATCCTGTTGGGCTAAGTACCCGCCCCCAGCTGGAAATTGTTGATAGTGTGGGACGCCATAACAATGGAACAAATATTTTGCTACAAGGAAAGAGACCCCCTGTGAGTTACCATAATCACACTGGCTGCTTTTGAAGCCCCTGCACAATACAGAATATGTGAATGGACGCTGTCATTGGCATACAGTCATTGTATTTCGCTGTGTTTTGGCTCTGTGCACCCCAGTAGATTGTTCCTGGTTAAACAAGTGTAACGGGTGTTCCCTATGAATACCGCCGCTACTACTTGCTGTGCAACCTGTGTGGCTTTCAGGAGCCTAAGCCTCCGCTTGGGGAACCTGGGGTACATACATATCATACATCTCTAGATGAAACGCCTCCACCTGGTAGGGATCCCAACGGAGTGGGAGGAGGCCCTCACAGGAAACAACCACACAACGCTACCGAATATAAAACAGGACTGGCTTTACTGCATGGAAACACACATATCACGTAACATCATAACATCATAACAGCATAACCTCATCATGCGCCACGGCGGGCGCTAACCACACTGGGTGTCACGGCGGACACTAACCACACTAGGCGTCACGGCGGACGCTACCACCTCTAGGCGTCACGGCGGACGCTAACCACCCACAATGTGACCCCACCCTGTGTCCAGTAACCCCCCACCCAAATGTCTCGTGCTCCCGAAGTCAAATACCACTGTACATGTGTATGTGTGACTGCGCAGCCACTATGTTTGGTGATAGGCCTGGTTGGTGCACGTGAGTTGCAGGTTACCTGCCCGGGCTCCAGCCACGGGTACCGCAATATAAATCCGCACGATCCGACGTGGTCCTCCACACCGCGTGGGTTGAATGTCCAGCGCGAACAAGGTCACTCCTTGTCGCAGGGTCTTTGGTGGTGTCCTGAGCCCAGAACCCACCTCACAGGGCCGCACGGCTTCAACACTGTGTCCCTGTCTATTCAACCAATAAATGGGGCAGCGTCCCTATCTAGGGCCTGTCCCTAAGCTCCACAAGCTACTAGATGACTCAGGACCTAACTGGGACCTTGGGGGCTGCTGGCCTAATGCAGAGGGTCACTGACCCCTGCATCCACCTCTTACCCCTATCTGGTCCGGATCCTGACTCCTGCGTGGCTGCAAAACCCCGCGAAATGTAGCAATCTCTCCCCAGGCAAATTCCTCAGCCCTATTGGCTCCCTGGCGTCAGGTGTCTCTGCCCCTATGCACCCTGGGGGCTGGCATGCTCATCTCGCGCATGCGCGAGCTATCTGGTCCTCCCGCGCTGGGTTCGGGCACTGCGCATGCGCAACAGCCCTAACATGGCGGCGCCCTGCTTCCCGAGCCGCCGGGCCGGTAGCAACGCGATCGCGGCCTTAGCGACGGCCCGATCGCGTCCCCGGCAACCGGCCTGCTCGCCGCTCGCGTCCCTAGCAACCAGGGATCGCTCCTTCGCGCGCCGCCCCCCCCTCACTCCCTCGCACACAGCGTCTGCCGAAAGGGAGGAGGGGGTCAGCCATGACAGGGGGGAACCTGGCTACATCCTCCCCCTGGTGAGAACTCCAACGTCCTCGCTTGAACCACATAACCTTCCAACAGTGTACAAAAATTATATAATAAAAATGCAGTGTTAAAATACAACTTAACGATTACTCTAAACGAGATTGTACAGTTCAACAAACATATTTATAACTGAGGCTAGCTTGGCTTTAGCTTGCTGCTGAGACTCATAGTGAGGTGCCCCTAATGAATCGTAAGCCACTCTAGTGGGAGGGCGTCTCACTCGCTGACTCCTGCGAGTCTCAGTCTCCATTTCTTCCTCTTGAGACAGACCATCGTAGGCTTGAGGCCTAGACTCTCTGGCAGAGAGTGAACCAGTTTGGGGAAAGTCTCTTTGCAACTGAACATTGTCTCTTTGAGACACAAAACTCGGAGTGGTAGGATCTAATGATTGATTACTTGGTGATAATTCTGATGAAGGTACTTTGTCAGCCGGCCCCTTACTTGTTGCTCCTTCGGGAGGTGCCCACCAGTCTCTGTTGGATGTTCCCTCCAAAGGATCCTGAATTGTCTCATCTGTGGGCCCTGGATTCTCAATAGACTCTTCAGGCTCACTGTCGTTCATTACTGTTTCTGTTTCGGGTTCACTTTCTCCCAGTTGGGAGATAGGTAACAAGTGGTTTCGGTGCCAGACTTTTACCCTGCCATTCACGTCACTAATGCGATAAACAGGGAGGCCCGGCATTTGGGACTCTACTTGAAAAGGCCCCTCTCTCCAGCGATCAGCTAACTTGTGCTTGTCTGGAATCCCTAAGTTGCGTAGGAGAACTGCGTCTCCCGGTAGGAGCGCTCTATAGCGTACTTTGTGGTCGTACCGTCTTTTATTATTGGCATTCAGTCGAGCGGTGGCTCTTTCGGCTAACTGATAGGCACGGTGCAGACTGTCCTGGAGTCTCTGCACATATCGATAATGAGCCATGTTGGGCATCCCGTCGATAGATACCCGTAGGCGGATGTCGATTGGCAGTCTGGCTTCTCTCCCGAACATCATGAAGTATGGGGTGTACCCGGTGGACTCGTGCCTAGTGCAATTGTAGGCATGCACCAAGGCCTCAACATGTTTACTCCATTCTCCTTTTTGGGAATTTTTCAGAGTGCCTAGCATGTCCAACAATGTCCGATTAAATCTTTCAGGGAGCGCATCTCCCTCTGGGTGGTAGGGAGTAGTCCTGGACTTTTGAATGTTCAACAGTGTTAGCAACTCTTTGATCAGCTTGCTCTCAAAATCCCGTCCCTGGTCAGAGTGCATCCTGCTGGGCAGACCATAATGCACAAAATACTTCTCCCACAGTACTTTAGCCACTGTGGTAGCCTTCTGGTCCTTCGTGGGGAAGGCTTGAGCGTATCGAGTGTAGTGATCTGTCACTACTAGCACATTTCCTATACCCTTTGAATCTGGCTCTATGCACAAAAAGTCCATACAAACTAAATCCATAGGCCCAGCACTTTTGAGATGGCCCATTGGAGCAGCACGGGTGGGAAGGGTCTTCCTATGAATGCACCGTAGACATTTTCTGCAGTGTTGTTCAATTGACTCCCGCATTCTAGGCCAGAAGAACCGGTCTCGCACTAAACCCAAGGTCTTATCCACCCCCAAATGTCCATGATCATCATGTAGTGATCTTAAAACGAGGCCTTGCATACGCCGAGGTAGAAATAATTGTCGACGGTCAGGATGATTGTGGAATTGAACAACCCTATAGAGTAGGCCGTTATTCATCTCAAACTTATCCCATTCTCTCATGAGAAGACTCACATCCTCGCGAGGAGCCCGTTTCACCAGTGAAGAGTCATTTTTGTGTAGGGCCTCTCGGACAGCCTTAGCCGCAGGATCATGTGTCTGTGCTAGTACCAGTTCCTTCACCGTGAAGATAACGTCTTGTGTTAGACCCATGCCATCGGGGTGGCAGTAAGCTTCTGGAAGGGCTTGAGGTCGACACCCTAAAGAATCCACTACTCGTAGCTCGGAGAATGCCACTCGGTCGTTTACAATAGCAGCAGTGGAACACATAGCTCTCATTCCTGGTCCTGGAATTTCTTCCCACGGGCCATCGTCGGCGGTCTCGCCCAGTCCCGATCTCCTAGATAGAGCATCGGCTCCTATATTGAGAGGTCCAGGCTTATATTTCATAGAAAACTGGTAATTGGCAAGGGTGGCCAACCATCTGTGACCGGTCGCATCTAACTTGGCCGTGGTTTGTACATAGGTCAGCGGATTGTTGTCTGTTCGGACCTCGAAGGTGACCCCATATAGGTAATCATGTAGTTTGTCAGATATGGCCCATTTGAGGGCAAGGAACTCCAATTTGTGAACTGGATAATTCTTTTCATTGGGAGTCAAACTTCTACTTGCATATGCCACAGGACGAAGTCCAGTGGGGTACTTCTGGTGTAGCACAGCTCCCAATCCGTTGAGGCTGGCATCCACGTGCAGAATGTAAGGCTTCTCCGGGTCAGCATAGGCTAGAACGGGAGCCTCTGTTAAACTATTCTTCAGCCTCTTAAATGCTTCTTCACAAGCGGGGCGTCCACCGATCCCCGAAGGGGGTCCTTGGGGGGGTCCTCTTCTGCTTGGGTTCCTCTGGATAGACCTTCAGCAGATCGTTCAGCACAGCTGCCTTCTTGGAGTATCCGTCCACGAATCGTCTATAGTATCCACAGAACCCGAGAAATGACCTCAGCTCCATTACATTCTCGGGTCTTGGCCAATTCACCACCACCTCCACCTTGGCCGGGTCGGTGGCCACTCCGTCTGCGGACACGATATGACCCACATAAGTGACCGATGTTCGACAGAAGCGGCACTTATCCAAGGAGAGCTTCAGGCCTTCTTTCCCTAAGCGATCCAACACTTTCATCAGCCTAGTCTTGTGTTCTTCAAGGGTGGCTCCGAACACAATTATGTCGTCTAGGTAGACCAAACACTCACGCGGACACATATCTCCAATCGTCTTTTCCATAAGCCGTTGGAAAGTGGCTGGAGCGCCACAGATACCTTGGGGCATCCGAGTGAACTGATAAAATCCCAGAGGACAGACGAACGCCGTCTTCTCTTGATCAGTGGGGCTCATCGGAACCTGGTAATACCCAGATCGAATGTCCAACACGCTAAACCACTGGCTTCCGGACAGTGCGCTGAGGATCTCCTCTATTCGGGGTAGCGTGTATTGGTCAGGCACAGTACGTCTGTTCAATGTTCTGTAGTCCACGCACAATCGAACAGACCCATTCTTCTTTCGTACCACCACAATCGGTGAGGCATAGGGACTCCGAGATCCGGTCACTATGCCGGCCGTTTTCATCTCATTCAGGACACCCCGCACATCCTCCACATCTCTGGGAGCTAAGCGGCGCGACCTTTCCCTAAATGGCGCGTCATCATTCAGACGAATCGTGTGCTGAGCGCTTCTGCTGCATCCCACGTCCATCTCACTAGTAGAGAACACATCTCGTCTCTCTCTCAACTGAGCACGTAGCTTCTCTTTCCATGCTTCCTCCAGGGGAGACTCTCCGAAGTCGAATTGTAGTGCCTCGGCCTCTTCTCCCACACGGGCAGTGTGAACGGTCACTGGGTCGTCTACAGGATCCACAGGATAAATTCTACCCAACCTTTGTCCTACTTCCAGCGGCACGGTATGGAGAGACATGTTCTGGATAGACACGGTAATCTTCCTGGGGACAGTAGATGGCCAATCCCATACTTCAGGTATCATTCGGTATCCCCACTGATTCTCAGACTCGGGGAGGGTCTCCAGCGAGAAGTATCGGTCGTGTTCGTGCCGACTGGGGTACTTGATCAGCGCTGTCACGTGCCTCACTCCCCCTGGTGGAATCTGCAATAACCCTCGCTCTTGATTAAAGATTTCACCATACTCTTCCTCATACGCCACCCTATAGCATTCTTCCCGCAGGCCAGGGGCTATATTCAGGGATGACAACGGTAGCTCGCCGGCTTCTTGTAGGAAGGAGCGAATCACCGACCTCACAATATCTGCATTCGTGCCTAGTATGATGGGGGCACTGGGATGTTCTCGAGCCTCCGGACAGACCAAAGCTTCCACCAGCATGGGATGCGACTTGTTAGTGTTCAACTGCAAGATATCCAGCTTGACCGCCACTATTCCGTCTATGGGATAATCATCTTTACTCAGTCCCCATAACTTCATCTTTTCGGCTGACTGCAAGGGAAGATGGCTGAGGTGCTGGTCGTAGAATGGACGGTAGATGATGGTCACTTGTGATCCAGTGTCCAGAAGTGCTGAAGAGTATATCCCCTCCACGACGACTCTCATTACAGCGGTGGGCCCTACTCGGCAGTAAGCATCGGCCAGGGGAGTCTCCTCCGTGGAAGGCCTCCCCGACTCCTCGGCAACATCCTTGGGTACGGTTGATAGGGACGAGATTGCCTTCCGCACGGTCACGGTGTAGGTCTGGGCCTTAGTGGGGTTCGAACAGTTCCTTGCAACATGGCCCTGCTCGCCACAGTTGAAGCAACGGAAGTCTGGGCAGGGACCCGGACCGTCAAGTGACCTGGGAGCGGACCTAGGCACCTCCGGGGTGGCCGTATCCTTACCGCTCTTGCTTCCCTTTGCTTTGGGCACTGTTGCTTCCTTGGTCTCATCCTTGCGAGGGTCTTTGGCCTTCTTGGGCGTATGCAACCTAGTATAGGCCTCATGACCCTTCACCTCATCCAGTAGGTCTTCTAGAGTAGGGGGGTCCCCCTTCTGTAGCGTGCATCTGATCATTACCAGGATATGGTGCGTGGGTATGGCTCCCCGCAGGAATTGAGTGCGCCTATACTCATTTACTTCTGAGGCCTTGATGACTTGGCGGGAACGTAGCTCCCACAAGAGCAATTGGATCCGTTGTATGAACTCGGATAGGTCTTCCCCCTCTTTCTGGCGGAGATTGTAATACTTAGTCCATAACTCACTCACATCATCTTCCTTACCATATGCCCGGGTAAGCGACTCCATCATCTGATGTGCGGTAACCTCAGTATGCTGATCTTTATACATCTTGATGGTAGTGGACGCAGGCGGGCGCAGGCACTCCATGATTCGTTGTCTTTTCACCTCATCAGGACAGGTCCACTCTTCCAGTACCTGTGAAGCATATTCCTTCCAAACATCAAAAGCCTCTTCACCAGTGGGAGTAGGGTTTACCCCTGAAAAGAGCTTTAACTTGCGGTATGGCTGAGGGGAAGGGGATTCGTGCTTTGGCCTACCCAGTTGTTGGATGGCCTGGGCTAGTAATTGGATTTCTCCCATTCTACTGGGGCTGGAGCTCCGTCTGCTTGAGCGACAATTAGCACAGGATAATACACTGGCCTCATCCCCGCATACACTTTCTGGTGGGAACAGGGACATGCGCATACTAGTCTCTAGCAGGTCTGTACTGGGGCTACAGGGTTCGGGTTTTATCGGCATTTCAGGATATATAACAGGACACCCTGAGCTGAGGGCCCCGTGGAAACGCAAGTTGGATGGGCCTTGCTGTGGCGACAATTCACATCCCCCAGTGATTAATACGGTGCACCATGACCCGTCGGGGTCGGAGCGGCGACCCAAGATTCTGGCATCTTCTAAGCCTGGGTACTGCATTAGGATTAAACATAGTTCATAGGATGAGGCATTGGCGGGAACTTGTCCTACAGCAAGGGTTTGTGAGGGCGGGACTTGCCTTTTTACCGCCCACGTGTACACCTCTTGGCGGGAAGGTAACCTGTAACCTAACGACATTTTTACTGAGTTCGGGCACCCCAGGTCTGACCTCTCAGTAGCGCCTCCAAATGTAATGGGTGTTCCCTATGAATACCGCCGCTACTACTTGCTGTGCAACCTGTGTGGCTCTCAGGAGCCTAAGCCTCCGCTTGGGGAACCTGGGGTACATACATATCATATATCTCTAGGTGCAACGCCTCCACCTGGTAGGGATCCCAACAGAGTGGGAGGAGGCCCTCACAGGAAACAACCACACAACGCTACCGAATATAAAACAGGACTGGCTTTACTGCATGGAAACACACATCACATAACATCATAACAGCATAACCTCATCATGCGCCACGGCGGGCGCTAACCACACTGGGTGTCACGGCGGACACTAACCACACTAGGCGTCACGGCGGACGCTACCACCTCTAGGCGTCACGGCGGACGCTATCACCTCTAGGCGTCACGGCGGACGCTAACCACCCACAATGTGACCCCACCCTGTGTCCAGTAACCCCCCACCCAAATGTCTCGTGCTCCCGAAGTCAAATACCACTGTACATGTGTATGTGTGACTGCGCAGCCACTATGTTTGGTGATAGGCCTGGTTGGTGCACGTGAGTTGCAGGTTACCTGCCCGGGCTCCAGCCACGGGTACCGCGATATAAATCCGCACGATCCGACGTGGTCCTCCACACCGCGTGGGTTGAATGTCCAGCGCGAACAAGGTCACTCCTTGTCGCAGGGTCTTTGGTGGTGTCCTGAGCCCAGAACCCACCTCACAGGGCCGCACGGCTTCAACACTGTGTCCCTGTCTATTCAACCAATAAATGGGGCAGCGTCCCTATCTAGGGCCTGTCCCTAAGCTCCACAAGCTACTAGATGACTCAGGACCTAACTGGGACCTTGGGGGCTGCTGGCCTAATGCAGAGGGTCACTGACCCCTGCATCCACCTCTTACCCCTATCTGGTCCGGATCCTGACTCCTGCGTGGCTGCAAAACCCCGCGAAATGTAGCAATCTCTCCCCAGGCAAATTCCTCAGCCCTATTGGCTCCCTGGCGTCAGGTGTCTCTGCCCCTATGCACCCTGGGGGCTGGCATGCTCATCTCGCGCATGCGCGAGCTATCTGGTCCTCCCGCGCTGGGTTCGGGCACTGCGCATGCGCAACAGCCCTAACATGGCGGCGCCCTGCTTCCCGAGCTGCCGGGCCGGTAGCAACGCGATCGCGGCCTTAGCGACGGCCCGATCGCGTCCCCGGCAACCGGCCTGCTCGCCGCTCGCGTCCCTAGCAACCAGGGATCGCTCCTTCGCGCGCCGCCCCCCCCTCACTCCCTCGCACACAGCGTCTGCCGAAAGGGAGGAGGGGGTCAGCCATGACAGGGGGGAACCTGGCTACACAAGTTTAATGTAGGAATGTTTCTGTTAGACAAATGAAAAGCAGTGAAAGTATAAAATATATTGCATCTGTGGTTTCAATGTATGTCTGTATTCTGGAACCACAGGGTCATATGTAGGATATGAATGATAGCTGAACTCGTCCGCTTTTGAAAGCACACCAAGTCCTTTTATATTTTCATAACTTTATTGGGGAAGTCACAGAAATAAAAGGTACTTGTAGATGGTATGTGTGGTGAGAGAGTGCTTCTCTAGGTGAAGGTGCTTTGGTATGGGGGAAAAGGTCAAAACGGATTGGATTGCAAGGGAGTAGATAGAAGAAAGGTGTACTCAGGCTGCAAATGGATAAAAGGAAGCGTGATATTACTGGCACACAGGAACAGTGACAGGACTGCACTAACTGAGCATAGACAGGGGAGTTGGGAAAATCCACCTAGCTAGGAGGACTTGAGAGGTTGTCAGGGCAACCAACTTCTGGCAGTCTGGCGAGGGGAATGCATCTAAAATGTAGCAATTTCCACCTACACTGGGAGTTAAAGATGCAGGGAAAGCATACAACCAAATAGAGAAGGCTGGCAGTCAGAGCTGCAAAGGGAAACAGAAAAATAAACAGTCCTGTTCCAGACAGTCTGTCTCTTTTTGGGGGAGATATATATATACTGTATATAATAGAGAGAATATGGTAGCACACACTGAAAAAAGGCCTCAGCAGAGGCAGGTGTGGTGCACGGTAAAGGGTAAATAAGTATGCATCTACGGTGCAGCTAAAAAAAATCCATTATTCTATTGCAATGCATCATTGTGACTATACTAACTGCAGATAATAAAATGCATGCTGTATTTAAATTACCTGTGATATTTGTCATCCGTAGCTGAAAAGAAAAACAAAACATCTTTTAGAAGTCATTTCCTTAGCAAATATCTGCAGGTCCCCAGCCAGCCACTGCCAAGGGGGAGACAGCCAGTACTGCTGTCCAGGACACTTTCCTGCAAGTCATTGAGCTACAGAATGCAGACACAAGAGGAAATCCCTTCCTCTCTGATGAGCACTGAGTGGGTGAGGCCTCAGACAGTGGTTTGGATAGCGGTAATCAGGTCCAAGCAGAAGTTCAATCCTAGACAGGCAATCACAGGAACAAAGGCAGAGCTCAAGCAGGAACAGAGTACTTTGCACAAGCAAAGACAGAAAGCAACTGCCTCAGTCAGAGGGTGGGGCCTCAGGGGAGAGGTGAGAGGGAAGGGACAGACCAGGGGGAGAAACAGACATGAAAGGTGAAGAGATCTACATTGGAAGAGAAAAAAAACCCAAATGGAAAATAAAGTAGGAGAGAAATACATAAGAGGGAAAAGAAAGGTATGAGGGGTTGTGAAATAGAAAGAAAGCATGTGTGAGAGAAGAGATATGGGGGGGGGGGGCAAAAGAGACTTTGGGAGGGACAAAAAATAGACATGAGGTGAAATTAATAAGATAAAAACATAAGGAGGATCAGATAGAAATAATGATATGAAGTGTATAATAAAATAAAGACAGTGGGGAGGAGAGGAGAGAGAAACGTGCTGTGGGATTGGAGAGAGAGAAATGCTGATGTGGGAGAGGAGAAAGAAAGATGTGCTGAGGGAGAGGAGAAAGATGTGCTGGGGGAGAGGAGAAAGAGGTGCTGGGGAGGAGAGAGAAAGATGTGCTGGGGAGAGGAGAAAGAAAGACATGCTGGTGTGGGAGAGGAGAGGGGAGGGAGATGAAAGATATTAAGGGGGAAGAGGTATAAGGGATCTGTCTGGATACCAAGATGGCCAACGGACCAGGTACAGGTCATATATTGCCACACCTAAGATGACTGCTGAGAGGAAGTCAGCCTCTCTCTGGTCCTCTATCGCCAGCAGCTGCTTCTGGTTTTTAAATAGCAGGCAGTTGCTCTCTGTCTTTTATTGTGCAAAGTACTCTGTCCCCCCTTGATTGCCTGCCTGTGTAGGAACTTCTGCTTGTACCTGACTACCCCTGCCTGCCGCCTGCCTCGACCCCGGAACTGGACCTGACTACTCCTGCATCCCAGGCCAAGGTCGGTGTATCACTTCGCCAGTGTATCCACTTTGTTGTCAGCAGAGAGGACAGAAAGAGTTGCTGGCAGAGGAAAGAGAAAGATGTTAGGGGGGATAAATATGTGCTGGGGTGAAAAGAGAGACATGAAGCGGGAAAAAGCCATATGAGGGGGTAAGGGGGAGGAGGGGTGGGGAATAAATTATGAAACACATTAGGGGAAGGAAAGAAGAAAAATGTTTTACATTAGTTTAAGTAGAACAATACACATAGATTAATATTGGAGAGAGTGGGCTACATACTGTAGGTTAAAGAAAAACACCTTTCTTGAAGATCCATTTTTCCCCCTCAGTGAACAATAAAATAAAAAAGGCTCTTGAAAGATAGTGTATGATGTCGCAGTATGATGTATTGCACCTGGTACACAGGAACATGCATGGGAGGGGACGTTATATAGATGGATGCCTTGCACAAACGTAGCACCTGGTTTACTAAAATAAAAAAATCCCCAATTGTACAGTCAGACCGCTGTCATTTGAGTTGTCGGACTGTGTGTGATGTGGGCAGTTTGTACGTACTTTTTTGCTTTTAAGGACATTTCTTGAGCCTGAATTGCACTGATAATTTGATACACTTGTGCACACCCAACCACAACATACAATTGATCACAACGCACACGCACTTTTACCTGGTTGGGGGACATTCTCTCATGTGTTTTACTATTTATTCATTTAATGTCTCGTAATCTCAAAGGTTCCAGGAATATTCTGGATTTATGGCTCCAGATTTAATTTCTCTACCGTTTCGTAAGGATTCATTTTCATGGCCATTCAACAAAGTATGTGAATTCTTACTAGTCTCCTCCAGCTGTGGTAACTATAAAGAGAAATTAACAGTTTGAACTTGTTTTAGCAGATTATGTATTCAGTAGCTGTAATATAGTGGGAGCACTTAGCTATACAACGTATTTACGTTATGTTTTTACAGTTTTGCATCATCTGGAATATCTTTTATAGAGCAGTTTAAACTTTATAGTGGTTTATAATGTGTTTTCATGCTTTGCAGATGCCTTCTGTAACAACGCTCTAATAAGAATTATAACATTATATGTAAATATCAATTGGGTAATAAAATAATTTCCTAATTAGAAATACATTCAGTTGTGTGAAGAAAAAAAAAAGTACACCCTCGTTGAATTCCATGGTTTTACATATCAGGACATAATAACAATCATCTGTTCCTTAGAAGGTCTAAAAATTAGGTAAATACAACCTCAGATGAACAACAACACATGACATATTACAGCGCCGAGCTGGCTAGAAAAATCTATTTGAAGTAGGCTTTCCTTCCCCTGCAGGCCACTTGCAAAATACTCAATTCCTTTGTTTCTGGCCCTAGGGTAAACAATCAGGGCAGTTAACTTTTGATCACAGGGCTATGCTAAATCTTCAGGATGCCCTTCCTGCCCTATTAGCATAGCAGATGGAGTCTGCATTTTCAGAGCAGATCCAAAATACCATATACACTTTAATATCTTCACATATTAATAAGTTCTGTGGGTCGAAATCTGCCAGTTATTAATGCCTACAGTGACCCTACATATTGGCCAAATTTCAACTCTCTGCTACCTCCAGAACCGGAGATACAGAAATGCACATTAACACATTTCTAAAATACAGGATTCGTCCCTTTAAAAATGAATCTCTGCTTTTCACTCTTTCCCCATTGAAATCAACGGGGTCCGCCGCCATAGCGTTGAATGGCGGGCTCAGCCGTTGCCGTCAATGGGGTTTCCCGCCATAGACTTTCAATGGAGAAACCGCCGCCATTGAAGTCTATAGGAAAAACCAACAAACTTTACATTCACCCACACTCCTTCTGGTTGGTCGGAGAGGGCTGGGAAGGGTCATGCATAAAAGCCGGAACCTTGGCTACATGCCACCCATATCCCATCCCTCTGGTCATTCCAAAACCGGAGATATGGACTTACATTTTTCATCATTTCACACTTAGTCGATTTTACGCCACGCGGCTTTTCCCCATTGGAATCAATGGCCGGCGCCACCATTAGATTCAATGGGACCTCCGCTCCGCCATTCAAGTCCATGGCGCGACCCTCCTTCTCCGCTCGACCCCTTACGGGGGTCTCTCATTCCTGGACCCGGTGTGGATCGTGTGTGGGGGTTCCTAGGAGCTAGGGGCAAAAATAACTTTATTCCCAGGGGCCCTAGAACCTAAGATTCCCACGCCAATTGTCTTTGAACTTGACCGAAGTGATTAAACTCTTTTCAAAGACATTGTATCCGCTTTTGCGGTCTGCGGTTTGGATGGCTGCCAACCTGTTCCTCGAGGCCGGTGTTGAGGAATCTCCATTGAAGTCAATGAGCCCATTGACTTACAATGGGAAACCGCCGCTGCTCCTCTCGGACGCCACCTGCTGGTCGTCGCTGGGAAACAGGTCCAAAACCGCTACTTCTGCCATTAGAACGCATGGAGTCTCAATGGCGACCTATGGAATGCTGCAAAATGGAACCTGAAAAGGCGGGAAAAGGGAACAAAGGGCTATAATCACTAAATTAACATTAATCCCTTCCCTCCCGCATCAACCCTAGTGTATGTGTGAGTGCAAACACCAGGATGAGACTTTACATTTATACAGGGGAATAAACATTTGGATACTGAAGCAAGGTAAAAACCACATTACTGGACCCCAGTCCAGTTAACCCCTTGCATCCCAGGTGAGAGTAGGGGGTGGCCAAATGGGGTGTAACCCCTTTAATCCCGGGCCAAATCCCCTCTCTCTTGACAGTAGGTATTCTTTTTAATATATTATAAATAATACTTCTTTATCTTTCACATCACATTCCTCCATCAGTAAGAGGGAAAAGAAAGTAAAGAAAATTACAGGTTAAAATGTGTGTAATATTATTTCAACATAGACATACAGATAGAGATAAACACTGCTTTGCAAACACACATACTGCTGCGGCACAGTTTATTCGAGCATTTGCCCGTTCTGTGCCGCAGCAGTAGCCTGGCGCGCGCCCGAGAGTGACGGGCGCGCGCCGAAGCAGCGGAAGAGCGCCCTCCGATCGGGGCGCTCTCCCTACCGCTGCCGGGTCCGCCGGGTCCCCCGGAACCCCCTGCCGCTGTCCCGCGATCGCGGGACACCAGGGCTCCCTCGGGGAGCCCCTGGACGCGCGTGCAGGGGGCGCACGCTCCCGAAGACGCGTGACCGCGCGTCTATGACGCGCGGCACGCCGAGGGGCGGCCACTAGCAAGCCGGGAAATCTCCCGGCTTGCGGATCTGGCCGCACTGCGATAAAGTGTGTCGCCAGTGTACGTGTACACTGCACTATACATCCATAAACACACAGACTTGGCTATACATTGCTCTGAACATAGGACAAAGATCTGCACTGCTCTTATATACATTGCTCTGTGCACCGTAACACACACACTTCTATATTCTCGTCTGCTTGTACGAACATAGAAACAGACGTACACTATTCATTCTAAACGTACGCTATTCATTCTAAATGTACGCTATTCATTTTAAACGTACACACAGAAACATAAAATACAAGATATGCAAAAAATGCATGTGTTGAATTTACACCACACCAAACATGTTGCATGAAAATGCAGATGTTAAGGAATATAAGTTTATGCTTACTAGCGTTCCAGTATTCTCTTCCATTTTTACTGCAATCCTATGGAATGAAAAAAAAACCGACCCATTAAGCAAAACATAGCTTGTCCCACAAATTTAGCAAACCTAATGTACCTTCAACTCGTTCGCTGTAGGGTCTGCAACTTATTGCTCCCCTGGCAATGGGGTAACAGAGTGACTTTGGGATGAAATTAGGTTCCCCAAATCAGCACATACCATCCTATTGAAAGACAAATGAAGTATAATAACAGCCCAAGTTAAATGGGAAGGGAGCAATAGGCTTACTGCCCCCCTCTGGCAGCCTCTGGTTATTTTCAATAGTGCCCCAGCTTGCTATTTACTGATATGTGGAAGGTCCATTTGGTTTAAATTAAATTCCAGTAAAAAAGAGTGAAATGGGGCAGGGCCGCTTATTCAATATTTATATGAAGCCATCATCCAGAAGAGTTCAATTCCATTAAAATGAATGGGACGGTGTGAAAGTAAAGATAGAGGGGAGAAGCAATATAATAAAACGTGAGAGAATGAGGGAACCACAAGTACTGTAAAAAAAGAGACAAGAAGAAAAGGGGTACAAGGTGAAAAATCAGGGACTTGCACCCTTACACACTTTCACTAGCAAACCTTGAAAGGCAACTGTCCTGTGCCTTGCACTGCTTTATATATCCCAGACTGAGTGATATCATAGACTGCAGCAGTAGCAGGGTCCTATGATTGCATCATCACCTGTACCTCAAGGCAGCCATGATGTTACATAGTTACATAGGAGATGAGGTTGAAAAAAGACATAAGTCCATCAACCTATGCTAAATTTAGACAACAGATACTTTATCCTATATCTATACTTAATTATTGATCCAGAGGAATGTAAACAAAAAACCCCATTAAGGGGAAAAATGAATTCCTTCCTGACTCCAAGAATTGGCAATCGGATTAATCCCTGGATCAACATCCTTCCCATGTACTGTATACTTATTTGATATATCCCTGTATACCTTTCCCATCTAAAAAGATGTCCAACCTTTTTTTGAACAAATCTATTGTATCTGCCATCACAGTCTCCATGGGTAATGAATTCCACATTGTAACTGCCCTTACTGTAAAGAACCCTTTCCTTTGTTGCTGGTGAAATTTCCTTTCCTCCAACCTTAATAGATGGCCCGAGTCCTTAGTACTGCCCGTGGGATGAATAGTTCTTTTGAAAGCACCTTGTACTGTCCCCGAATATATTTGTATATAGTTATCATATCCCCTCTTAGATGCCTCTTTTCTAATGTAAATAAATCTAATTTAGCTAGCCTCTCCTCATAAATTAGAATGGCCATCCCCTTTATTAATTTGGTGGCTCTTCTCTGCACTCTCTCTAGTTCCATAATGTCTTTTCTTAGGATTGGTGCCCAAAATTGTACTCCATATTCAAGGTGTGGTCTTACTAGTGCTTTGTAAAGGGGCATAATTATGTTTACTTCCCTTCCATCCATTGCCCGTTTGATGCAGGATAAGATCTTGTTTGCCTTTGCAGCTACTGCATGACATTGGGCACTATTGCTAAGCCTGCTGTCTACAAGCACTCCTAAATCCTTCTCCATCAAGGATTCCCCAAATATATCTCCATTTAATTTGTAAGTCGCCTTTTTATTCTTGCATCCCAAATGCATAACCTTACATTTATCTGTATTAAACCTCATTTGCCATTTACCTGCCCACGTTTCCAGTCTCTCCAAGTCCTTCTGAAGAGAAATTACATCCTGCTCTGATTCTATTACCTTACACAAATTAGTATCATCCGCAAAGATGGAGACTTTGCTCTCGATCCCAACCTCAAGGTCATTAATAAACAAGTTAAAAAGTAGGGGTCCCAGTAGCGATGCCTGAGGTACTCCACTCACGACTTTAGCCCAACCTGAAAAAGTTCCATTTATGACAACCCTCTGTTGTCTGTCCTTCAACCAGTTTTCAATCCAGGTGCATATATTATTACTGAGTCCAATTTTCTTTATTTTGTACACCAACCTCGTGTGAAACTGTATCAAAAGCCTTTGCAAAATCTAAGTAGACCACATCAACTGCATTACCCTGGTCTAAATTCCTACTTAAATCCCTAATGAAACAAATAAGGTTAGTTTGGCAAGATCTATCCTTCATAAATCCATGCTGACTATTACTAATAATTTTGTTTTCCATTAGGTATTCCTGAATATTATCCCGTATTAAACCTTCAAGTAGTTTCCCTACTATTGAAGTCAGGCTTACAGGTCTGTAATTTCCCGGTTGTGATCTAGCTCCCTTTTTAAATATAGGCACCACATCTGCTTTACGCCAATCTTGTGGTACTGAGCCTGTGGAAATGGAGTCCTTGAATATTAAATATAATGGTTTGGCTATTACTGAGCTTAACTCCTTGAGAACTCTTGGATGTATGCCATCGGGGCCAGGTGCCTTATTTACTTGAAAAAATTAAAGTCGCTTATGAACTTCTTCCTCAGTTAACCAATTGTTCATTAAAATGGAGGTTGTGGCTTCCTCCTGCGGCACTACTATTGAACTTGATTCTTCCCTGGTAAACACAGAGGCAAAGAATTTGTTTAATACCTCAGCTTTTTCCTTATCTCCAATAATCTGCCTACCCATCTCACACTGAAAGGGTCCTATATTTTCTTTTCTCATTTTTTTGTTATTAAGGTACTTAAGAACTTTTTAGGGTTGACCTTACTTTCTATTGCAATCCTTTTTTCATTATCAATTTTTGCTAATTTGATTGCCCTTTTGCAATTTTTGTTACATTCCTTATAATTCTGATACGATATCTCCGTCCCTTCTGACTTAAAGAATCTAAACGCCTTCCTCTTCTTGTCCATTTCCTCCCCTACCTGTTTATTTAGCCACATTGGTTTTGACTAATTTCTTTTATACTTATTACCCAAGGGTATACACTGATAAGGGTGCTTTTCTAACAATGTTTTAAAGACTGCTCATTTATCTTCTACATTTTTCTCTGCAAAAACATCATCCCGTTGTATTACTACTAGATTAGACCTCAGTTTTTTAAAATATGCCTTTCTAAAGTTTAACGTCTTTGTTGAACCCAAGAAATCTATTTTTTGATAATTTATTTCAAATGAGACCATGTTATGATCACTGTTACCCAAATGTTCCAGGACTTGAATATTTGTTATTACTTCTACGTTGTTAGATATGACCAAATCCAGTATTGCCCCTCTCCTGGTTGGTTCCTCAATAATTTGGGTAATATAATTGTCTTTAAGCACCCCCCAAAAACCTGTTTCCTTTTGTTGTAACGCTAATCTCATTGCCCCAGTCTATGTTGGTTTTTATAACTATACTGTAGCTAGTCAAAGAAACAAAATGTGAAACCTATAGAGAATGATGTGTAATACCCCTTCTTTTGTACATGGATGGACACTCCAATGTACAGTATAATGTTTTTACTATATCTAGCATGTGACATCAGCAAAGGAGGCCTGACTAGGGAGCCTTGTTTCCTTTGGATAAAATGAAGAAAAATCCCAACTTGCAACTGAAAGAAAGAGAGAGAGAGGGGGGCGGAGGGAGAGAGAGCAGAGGGGAAAAAGTGAGAGGGGGAGCGGAAGAGACCCTCACACATACACCCAGCATCACACGCGCACTCCAGCATCTCCCTCACACACAAACAAACACGCACACAAACACATACCTAGCATCTCAAACACACACACACCCAGCATCTCACACACACGCATTACACACATACAGTAGATTACATTATATGTATGTAACAGCCTCTCTCCCCCCCCCCCCCCCCCCCACCCCCTCTCCCTCCTAAGGGAGATGTGTATGTTATGGGAGTTATGGTGCTCACCTGTAGACTCCCAGGAGGCTGTGTCTCTGCGATGATAGGTGGAAGCTTGGGGTGCAGTCTTTTCCTCAGGTGGGTGTAACGCCTGCATCCTGTACGGCTCTGCCAAGAACAGATTCATTCCTGCAGGAACTTTCCTCCTAGCAAGATGCACTCTGGAGTCCAGCAACAATGCAAATTGTCTTACTCAGGTGTCTCACAGCACAGATGCATCCTTACAGCAATACATAGCCCTTCTCCTCATAAGGCAGCCAGACCCAGGGGTATCCTTCCCTCCCTGGTCAATACCTGACTAATCCTCATAAGGGGAAAGGCAGAGCGGCCAGAGCCCTGGATACTCTCTGCACTCAGAACTCTCTCACATCCTTATCTCTCCTAGGCAGGGGCTATTAACACTGGAGTGTAAATAAAATAACGAAATAAAAAAAATCATCCAAGCCATGAATTGAACCTGGATCACTCGGTTCATGGGCGGCAGTGATCCCGCTCGGCTTTAGCACCTAGCTTATGCTACAACTAAAGTTTATTCACTAAAAGGTTGCGCCATAAATTGCTGCTGTTTAGTGAATAAAGGTGTTTAATTGCCTACAGGTAGAGAAAACACGGGTAAGTCTGTGCTTATCGCTATTTGCATTTTATTTTTAAACTCTGATCCTCCATTCAGAAGATATATAAGCATTTGCAATGTTAGATGTCTGGAAGGTTAAAATGCAGCTCTCCCCAGAGCCGTCTAAAGGTTCCATGGCAACCTAGAGAAGAAAACAAGATTTTTTTTAAAGTACAGTAGCTCAGAGGACAAAATACTATATTCGTTTCAACAAGGTTCGAATTTGGCTTACACGCATGTGCAGAAATGTGATGACACGCATATGTATTTCAGACGCTTTTCCACCTTTGAAATCTGTCCCCAGACGGTATGCGGGCTGTTTGGAGAACAGAGACAAAAGACACCCTGATGTGAATCACTCATACTTGGCTGTGTGAGTAGAGCTGTGATCAGCTTTTATCTATATCATTTCCACTTTCCTGTGTGTATGGTTGTGTGAATGGTTATAACGAGAATATAGATGTTCCAATACTAATTATATGTATATATATATATATATATATATATGTATATATATTGACTTCATTAATCCATATATTATATATATATATAAGAACACAGAAAAAGAAACCTCTAAAGAGCACTCTGACAAATTTATGCAAAATAATAATAGTAATTTATTAAATCAAAATATGATGAAAAACAAAAATGACACACAGCTGACTAAAACCCTGACTGACTAAGGCAAAATGAATTGAAATAGGACAACCCAAAGAAGAACTAAACTACCATAAAAAAACAAACCATAATATGATCAGTACCTCAAATGATGTGACCACCATGGGGACAAGGTACCCATAGTGATCTATGACCGGGACCACCATGGGGACAAGGTACCCATAGTGATCTATGACCGGGACCACCATGGGGACAAGGTACCCATAGTGATCTATGACCGGGACCACCATGGGGACAAGGTACCCATAGTGATCTATGACCGGCCGGTCGTATTGAATAGATACTGAGCAAAGGATCAAAAAAAAGGAAAAAAACAAATAATAAACCTTTAAAGAAAATAAACAGACAAAATATGGTAAAAAATAACAGGCATGTTATACCAGTGTACAGGGCACTATATAGAGAAGACCTAAAACATTAAGCAATACATATAGTACATTCAAGGTATTATATAATAGGTACTTCAGTGACCCCAAACACAGATGTCAGAAAAAAACATATTAAAGAGGGAGACCCAGAAATTGAGAGCAGTAAAATCACTGCAAATAGATATAAATATGGGAGAATACTCAGCTCCTGTGAGATGGTAGTGACACAAAAGTCTCAGGTAGACATAACCATAAGCAGGAAGTTGCATCCAAGGGTATACTCAAAAGGTATATAGTCCAAATAGAGTGCCAGCAGTCAGGGCCAGAAGCATAAAAGTCCCACCAACGCGTTTCTCCCACTAAGGCTTCTTCTAGGGTGGTACTGGGGCCATGGAACAAGTCCGGTTAAATAGGGCACTGATTGATGACGTTTTTCGCGCCAAAATCGACCCACATTTGTGCATATTAGGAGTGTATTGATTGCCACATCTGCGTGTTGTATACATTATACTTGGTTCCGGATAGATGGCGCTGTAGCCTTTTCAATGCTCCGTGACATAACGGAAGATAACCTCCAGAGTGATGACAACACAATGACATCATATTACCGCGATAGCGGGTGTCCAAATCCCGCGCATGCGCTTCACAGGCCACAGATCATACAGCCTGATCTCAATGACACAGCCGTATATACACTGCAGCCGTCCAGAAAATGACTACACAATCGCGCGATAGCTGGAGTCCAAATCCCGCACATGCGCAGAGATTATTTTACTTCAAATAGCCAAATAATAGTAAGCCAGCTTTATGAGCGTTGAATCAATCACGAGAGGACTCCGCATCTGAGTAAATTCATCCACACGTTAAAGTTGATAATGGTCCCGATCATGACAGGCTGACAGAACTAATTTTGACTAATACAGCAGCAGACATAAGATGTAATTTGTAAGGACCATTAAAACATTGAAGATCCATTATGAAAATTGCAGCAACATACTGTAGCACACTTGATGTCAGCCATTGATCCACATAGAAGTTAAAACATAAGCTTCATAGGTAATGTGTCTCCACTGAAGGGAGAACCTCAGAATACATTGGATATTAGTAACGATCTAAATAGTGGAAAGAAAGAAAAAGTTAATGTACCTGAATAAAAACCACATTATTCTCTATATAAAGAATATTAAAAAGGGGAGAAAACGAAAAAATTAAATAAACTGAAATCTGAACAGTACTGATAAAATAAATGGGGAAAAGGGTAAGGGTTACTGTAAACAACTGTTAATAAATAAATAAATAATAAAAAACAGTTACAAACCTAAACCCCCACCATTTAATCCCCCTAAAATATAACCAAAGATCAGATACACAGAGTAGGAGGAGAAGACCAAAATGAAGGAAAGCAGACAACAGCCAAAATTACAAAAACATTGCAAATCCTAAATAGTCATTTAAACCATTAGGTAGCATAGAGCCCAAAGTGACAATCCACCTGCATTCTCGCTGCAGGAGCGCTCTTTCAATATCTCCCCCACGTATCACCAAGGACACACGTTCTATTGCAAATGCAGAGAGTAATGAATTGTCAGCCTTGTGCTCAATTAAGAAATGTTTTGCTACTGTTGTAATCTTCTTAGAAGATTCTAAATCCCTAGATGCTGATTTAATGTTCCGACTGTGTTCTAATATTCTCTGACGTACCTCTCGTGTTGTAATCCCCACATATATTTTATTACAGGGGCATACAAGGCAATTAATTACCCCCTTAGAGCGACAGGTCAAAATTTGCTTAATCTTGAACTCTTGTTGTCCCTTATTATCTGAAAAAGTAGAGGTTTGCTTCACAAATTTACAAGCAGAACAGCCACTACATTTAAAAAATCCTTTCTTATCAAACATTGACAAGAAGGTGGGATTGGTATGGGCAGTGTAGTGGCTGTGAACCAATTTGTCTCTGAGATTTGGAGACCTTCTGCTTGTTAACTCTACTTTAGGTCCAAGACTAGTTTTGAGGTCGGGGTCCATCATAAGAATCGGCCAATGCTGTTGTAAAATATTTCGCAGCTGATTCCATTGCTGGTTATATGTACCAATAAACCTTATTTTTTTAGCATTCGGTTTGGTTTTCAATAAAGAGGCCCTGGTCATATTTTTGCTGCGTTCATAGCCTTGTTTAATGATTGACTGACTATACCCTCTAGTTTTAAACCTATGTTTCATTTCTGTTGCTCTAGCTTCATAAGTAGTAGGATTCGAACAGTTACGTTTGAGGCGAATGAATTCGCCAATCGGTACTCCCGAGATTTGATGTTGTGGATGGGAGCTTGTGGCATGTAGGATTGCATTAGTTGCAGTCTCCTTCCTAAAAATGTCAGTGCTCAGGTGTCCCTCAACGTCAATCGAAATACACAGATCCAGAAAATCAATTGAACTAGAACTGTGTCTAGAGGTTAACCTGATATTCAGGCCGTTGTGGTTGAGCACATCGACAAACAATCCAAAATCCTCCGCACTGCCCTGCCAGAGGATTAGGATGTCATCGATATACCTCAACCACAACAGAACCTGATCCGTCATTGCACTGTTGGCCTCAGTAAAAACCACCTCCCGCTCCCACCAACCTAAAAAAAGGTTGACGTATGAGGGGGCACATGCTGCCCCCATAGCGGTTCCCCTAAGTTGAAGATAAAATTTATTCTTAAACAGAAAATAATTATGTGTAAGAATAAAGGACATCAACTCCATCAAAAAATCCACCAAGGGGCGGGATAAGTTTGTCATAGATAAGAACATGTGTGATGCCCTAAGACCGTCCTGATGATGAATAGAGGTATAGAGTGCCTCTACATCGCATGTGGCTAGAATTACATTGCTATCAACTGTGATTTCATTCAGTCTCGCTAAAGCGTCCATTGTGTCACGAAGAAAGGTGGGTAAGGCCTCAACTATGGGATATAAAAAAGCATCAATAAACCGGCAGATCGGTTCACTCAAACCCCCTATCCCAGCCACAATTGGCCTGCCAGGAGGGTTAAGGGTTTTTTTGTGTACCTTTGGTAAAATATAGAACGTGGGTACAAACGGATATTTAGATATTAGACCCTTACTAATTTTAGATGTTATTGTGCCGTGTGAACACGCGTTCTCCAGGATACAATCCAATTCCAGCTTGAACTTGGCTGTTGGATCTAAGCCAAGTTCAGAATAACACTTAGTATCTCTCAACTGTCTAAATACTTCTTTCTCGTATTGTATTTTGGGCCAAATCACCACATTCCCACCTTTATCTGCCGGTTTAATTTCCACTGTAGATATTTTACTTAAGTCGGTGATAGCCCTCCATTGCGAACCAGACAGATTGTTAAAACCCGTCTGCTTCGGCAGTTTGAGTATGTCCTCCGTTACTAAATTCGCAAAGATTTCAATAGACGAATTAGTTTGTATTGGAGGACAAAATGTTGATTTCGGTTTAAAATTTGATACCAGACTTAACTCGTTTACAGCCCCCGTAGAGACCAATGGAGGTGAACCAAGATCTTGAAGTACACTGGCGACACACTTTATTCGAGCTTGGCTAGTCCCACGAATTCGGGTATACCCGGGTGTATTGAGGTTTGTGACTGTTTTCTGCCCGAGTGCATTGAGGTATTTTCTAAGCTGGGATTGAAGCATTTTATTCCCGCTGGCTGCAATACTGCACAGTATATATATATATATATATACTGCATTACAATTCATGAATTTATGCCATATGGTAGACACACGAAGCATTGCAGCCTATTAAATCCTAATCATTATCAAATCCTAATCATTATCATTTAACAGATCAGCCGCCCGTCAGCCAGGCATGAACCCAGGCTGGGAAGGCAAACACAACGGGGCTTGTCAGAGGTGAGGAGCGGCGTATTCCAGGTTTCTGCCAGGTACATACTGGGTATTTGCTCGAATAAAGTGTGTCGGTGCAGTAGATCCAACTCCTGTGTATTCAAGATGGATCATCCACACTTCCAATCTCCTCATTACTAGACATTTTATTATAATATTTTGTGAGGAGTAATTTACGACAGAATAAATTTAAATCTTTGATCCAATCAAATTTGTTAATATAAAATGTTGGTGAAAAGGAGAGGCCCTTCCGAAGAACAGATGTCTGTTCCTCGGAAAGTTCCACATCTGAAAGATTAATTATTGTTAGTTCGTCACTTACCACTTGGCATGTTTGCCCTTCCTCCCTCTGTAACCGTGCCGTACTCTGTCTCTTAGTTGACGACTTCCCACGCCTTGTCCTCCTGGCGACTGGTTTTGTCCATTGCTCTGTCCTAAAAAAAGATGGACCCGCATCCGCTGAGATGGACCTTTTTCCGCTGAGTGCCTGGAGTCCTAATCTGAAGAGTCCATGTCGGTAGATGTAGCACCGCATACAGTTGCTGTATTCGTTGGTTGTTGGGGTCTGGGTTTCTTAGTAGATCTTTTGCCACGTTGCCAATAATAAACTTTATCTAAACAAACAAACAATTATAAACCCTCAAAAAGCGCTAACCTACAATAAGTGGAATGATTACTTGTTACCAAAAATAAGTGATAAATAATAATACAGTGAAAAAGGCAGCCTAGGGGAACAACAAATAACAGATCATTCCTAATCTGATATACCAACTACACACACAAATAAGTTATCCCCGGCGCTAATAAACAGTCCAAGATACCGTGATCAAACAAAGATAGTCTCTGATACAAGGCTCCTTCTGGATGGGTTGATGAACTTGTTGGTTAAAGTTCCAGATGGGTGGGTGTCCTTATTGCGGTGTCTCCACTGCTTCTGTAATAACAGAAAGAAAGCACACCAATTGCGCAGTATAACACAGCAACAGACCCCTAACTGAAACTTGCAGAATCCTACTCACAGAATGAATAAAGAACACATTCAGGGGAGAGAATCTGTAAACACGTCCCGTTCCTGCACAGCTCCTCACGGATCCCACGTGGTCTCACTGTTGGATTTCCCTCAAGTAGGCGATGGTGATCAGAGATGTCCTCGATACAGCATACACCGATAGTGGAACAGGGAACAGGACAATACTAGTGTACTATGTAATAAAAATTTATTAACACACTTAAAACAATAAAAACCACACTCACAATGTGCGGAGGTGAGTCAGACAACTCACGGATGCCGTCCGCAACCTGAAAATTCCCCGATCTGCAGCAGAGAGACTCACTGCACGCAACACTCGCTACCGGCAAACGGGTGACGTCAGCAGTGCAGGAAGCCCTCCCTGCGTCTGGAACTACGGTAGCCGGATCAGGTCAAAAAAGGAGGAGCTTGGTGTTTTTGTGTTATTCACTCCCCATAGCCCAGAGTGTATAACGGGTAGTGACACAGTTAAAACAGCTGTCCCACTTCACCATAAATAACAGACAGGTAGTAGTGCTCGTTTTAGCAGTCTTTTAGAGTCAGAGGCAGTGAGTCATTCACCCCCGTATCGCAGAGTGCATACCGGAGGAATACCTGAAACGCTGAGTGCAGGGATCTGTAAACAGATGAACACGGAAGCAGTCCTAGCTAGTGGGATCCACAACTGGCCCACATCATTGTTAGCTAATCGCACTCCAAAGCTGAGAACCGAACTGACCACACTACTAACTAGCTGGTCGCGCTGATGACGTCACACAGGACGTCTCACCCGACACGTGTTTCGTTCCTATGGAACTTCTTCAGGGGTGGGCGGGTCTATGCTCCCTGCAGCCTTGTCAGCAGTGTCACTACCCGTTATACACTCTGGGCTATGGGGAGTGAATAACACACTGCCTCTGACTCTAGGAGGCTGTTGAATGATTACAACTGTCTGCTCAAACACTTATGACTAAGTGGGGTATATCTCTTAACCCTTGCATACCCATGTGCAGCAGAGCAGAACACCCATCCATTAAGTAGAAACTCAGTACTACCTGCACAGCAACACTGTGGTTGCAGTGTAATCAGGGAAAACAGCACATTTACACTGTGCTTTATGTGGGGCATTTATGGTTAAAGGTGATAGCTGTTTAACCCTTGGCACTACCTGACACTCTGGGCTTTGGGGAGTGAATTACTCACTGCCTCTGACTCTCTAAGGTTGCCAAACTATCATCAGTATCTACCTAACACTCATGATAGAGTGGGATAATCGTTTAACCCTTTCATACACTCATACAGCAGAGCAGTACGCCCATTCATGAGCGGATATTTGGTATTACACTGGCGACACACTTTATTCGAGCTCGGCTAGTCCCACGAATTCGGGTATACCCGGGTGTATTGAGGTTTGTGACTGTTTTCTGCCCGAGTGCATTGCGTTATTTTCCAGGCAGGGATTGAAGCATTTTATTCCCGCTGGCTGCAATACTGCACAGTGTGTATATATATATATATATATATATATATATATATATATATATACACTGCATTACAATTCATGAATTTATGCCATCTGGTAGACACGCGAAGCATTGCAGCCTATTAAATCCTAATCATTATCATTTAACAGATCAGCCGCCCGTCAGCCAGGCATGAACCCAGGCTGGGAAGGCAAACGCAACGGGGCTTGTCAGAGGTGAGGAGCGGCGCATTCCAGGTATCTGCCAGGTACATACTGGGTATTTGCTCGAATAAAGTGTGTCGGTGCAGTACCTGTACAGCAACACTATGATTGCAGTGTAACAAGGGATAACAGTATATGAACTTTGTGCTTGGGGCATTTACCCCTCAGATGACCTCACTTTGATTGTGAATACGGTCGGGGATAACAGACTACCAAGAAGGCATCTTCTATACTGCCACCACCACCACCAGATTACGAACTAGCTATCAGTCCTGACCCTGGATCACTCATATAGTGTCTATAACCAGGCATAGACTTGCAGTAAGCAATCCACACTCCGCTGTGCCAAACATGCGCTTGTATATCAGGTTTTAATTAGAAAGTTTTCTTGTTAATATTTAATAAAATTTATTTATTTTGAGCTCTACCCCCAGTGAGTGCATCTTGTGGGATTCTTTTCCTTGTTTCTCAGCATTTATCTTTATCCCTGATAGCACCCTTTCCAGTCTCCACTCTCACTTCCTAGTGGCTGAGCGGGGTTACCCTACCTCTTTCCCCCTCCCCCCCGCATTACAAAATTGAACTTGACACAATTCTCAGTGAATGAAGCATGTGCTTTGGGTACAATAACAACGAAAAATAGAGACAGTCTGGTCACGAAACATCCGACAACTGCTACATTCTATCTATTACCTAAGATACATAAAAGCTTAACCAATCCACCAGGAAGGCCAATTGTGGCCGGTATCGGTAGCTTATGCAAACCTATTAGTAAATTCCTGGATCCCTTTTTACGTCCAGCGGTTGAAGCATTGCCATCGTATCTCCGTGACACCATGGATGTCCTATCTAGATTTGGATTTTGCTGTGGACCTTCTTCCCAGGAGCTCTCCAAAACCTCTATTTCAGAATGTTCTTCCGGCTTGGGTTCTATATGTTTCATTCCGGGTATTACAGATGGTCCTGACTCTCCAGAGGTCAACAACTCCTCGGGCGCTTCCTCTACCAACAGCTGGGAGGTTCCAATTACCGTTCCATCCGCACTCTCTGCGGGCAAATCTTCCTTTTGTTGTTCTGTTTCTTTTTCTTCTGGTTCTGGCAGGAACGCTGCGGGCAGAAGCTATACATATGTCCTGTTTTTTGGCACAGGTTGCACTTTCTCATTGCTTTACAATCTTTAAGGTCGTGGTCGAAGGCCTCGCAGTTGGTGCAATGCGATTTTTCTTTACAGTTTTTCTTTCGTGTGACCGTACTTTGTGCATAGCCATCACCATTAAACTTGCCCAACTTGAACCTTGCTGGGGGCCTCATTTTTCCATTGATCCCATCTATTTTTTTTTTTTTTAAACGAGACCAAGAACTTTTTTTTCGCAGTCCAGATACCATATTCATTATTTATATTTCCCACCAAATGTACTTTTACACAGTATCTCTCCAAAAACATTTTGATTTCATCTGCAGGTTCGTGTGGGGAATACATTTTGACGATTAACAGTACCTCTTTGGGTGTGCAGTGTGACCCTAACTCCTTGTAAGAGGGGATCTCTAATCTGTTCCTGCAATTTTTTATGAAAGTTCATACAGATGAACACGCTTGTAAAGGTCACATCATACACCCCCTTCTGGGATAGTCAAAATTTGGTCAACTTTCATTTCAAACAGTCCCAGTAGAAGTTTTTTAACAATATATCCCAGGTCTCTCCCTTTCATTTCAATAAACTCAAATCTCACCGAGTCCGTAAGACGGCACAGTTGCGTCGTCCAACGACATTATGGCGATCCCTCCTCGAAATGGCCCAAGACACTTGGTCTTAGCCAAAAGCCGAGAAGCGATAACCAGAAATGGGCGCCGCCTGATGGCCAGGGGCACTGCGGTTTAGGGAGAAAAAGAAAAAGGGAGGGAGACGGGAGCCGCCTGCTGCCCGCTTTCCTCCCCCAGCGTGCCTGTCTCCACTCCTTCCAACACAGCTCCGGTGAGTCTATGCAGCAGCAGCGCGATGACGACGATGGATGCACAAGCCAAAGACTTTCTATGTAGCAAAGAAAAGCAGCCGCACACACTGCCGGGGGGGCCCGCAAGGCCAACAAACAGCCAAAAAGGCACATGCTTCCAGTTCTTTTTCCGGCACCAGTCTTCGCCTGTTCATTTGCATAGGAACCGCCCACTTTTTCTCTGCTCGCCGACTCATCTGGGCTGCCATGAAACTCAGGCAGCAAGCAAGCAGCTAGTGGCTGGGCTTTTCAGTTCAGGTCATTTCAGCCAGCCATTGTGACATCAACCCAGCAAGTCAGGCTTTTGCTGCCTATGCCTATGCAGGCTATTTGGATACAGCTTCAACAGGAGTTTCTTAGGCATCTGCTCGTTCGGGCTGAATTAGGCAGCAGGCGGCACTCCTGCTCCATGCGAGGAGCTGAAAAGAAAGTAGGAAGCCAGGCAAAAGAATGAACAAGACACATCAAAAAGAAGGAGTCTTTATTTTGTCATAATTTCTTCTCCTTTCTTTGCAAAAGAAAGAGCCAAAAAGAGCATGCTTCTGTAACGGGTTTCCCCCCCCCCCCCAATCGCAGATATAGTGTGGGGGTGCAGGAAACATATAGTGTTACTCGGTGTTGTGCATTACCTGTTGGCTCACAGGAGGGCTGAGCTTCCGCCACGGGGAACCTGGGGCAATACACTAGCATATACAATTACAATGATGCAGCGCCTCCACCTGCGAACCACAGGACAATACCCAATAACCACATACAACTGATTGGATAAGAACGAATACCTTTTACTAATGTGCCTAGAAACCTGCAATTTCAACAGGTAACAACAGGTGTCCCTTTCTAAAGGCAACCTGACTCAACGTCTCCCTGATGTTAACGCTAACGGACACCACGGAGGGTGTCCACACTTTATACGTCACGGCAAACGCTACTGTCTCAACACAATGATCCCACCCCAAGTACAGTGAATCCCACCCAAAGTCTCGCACTCCCCACTCATAGACCAGCGTGTGTATATGTGTGTGACTGTGCAGCCACTATGTCTGATGATAGGCCTTGTTGATGCACGTGAGTTACCTGCCCGGGCTCCAGCCACGGGTACTGCTATACCACGGGGGAATCGCTGGGGTGTCCTCCGCCGTTGGGGTGAATTCCGGCGTGGATAATATCACCGCTTCTCCCCGCCGTCTGTACCTTGACGAGAACCGGGCTGATATCCACAGACCGCAGTCAATCCGTACTGGGCCTCCGCAATTATAGTCTAGTAGTCTCTTAGAGGCCAAGCTTAAGCCCAAGCCTCGCGGCGGAAAGCACAGCGTCTGCTGGATTCCTAACTAGCGTATAGATAATGGGGCAGGGTCCCTAACCTAGGGCCTGTCCTTATCACACTCCGCTAGGGTGACTCAGGGCTATCTGGGGCCTAGGGGAGTACTGGCCTAGTGCCGGGAGTCACTGACTCCAGCACCCTACCTCCTTCCCCTAGCTGCTCCGGTCACCAACACTAACGTGGTTCCTGCGCGCGAAATGTATCTCTATGTTGCCAACAGAGCTCCTCCAGCCCTATTGGCTCCCTGGCGTCATGGGCCGTTCCAGAGGCTCATGGGACTTGAAGTCCTCTTACAGAGCCCTCCTCTCATAGGCTAGTGCTTCGCGGGCTTTCTGGGCCTCCACTGCGCAGGCGCGAGCTCCCTGCAGTCCTCCCGGTGCTCCTAGCCCTTGCGCATGCGCAACGCCCCTAACAATGGCGGCGCCCTGCTCCGCGAACCGACGGAACGGCAGCAACGCGATCGCGGCCTTACCGACGGCCCGATCGCTTCCCTGGCAACCGGCCGCAACCCTTAGTAACGCGCGGCTCGCGCACCAGCAGGAGGGGGGTTAATACGGCAAGGGGGACCTGGCTACACTTCTATTTTGGAGCGCTGCTGTTTTCTATTTTTTCATACAAGTCAGATATCCCCAAAGGGAAGTGCACCGGTCCTGGAGGTACTGCAATACCAGGTCAATGCGTGGAGTGGACAGAGCAAGCTCTTCTTCCATCTCCCTGTTCTAAAAATCCATTTAATATATGGTCCCCAGATAGGGGACGTATCAGGTATTAAACTGATAAGAACAGATTTTTTTTTCTTTTTAAAGTAGTTTATTTCACAGTTTCTTATTTTTACATAGTTTCACTTTTCGGAAAACAAAAAACCACCCGTACATTACAAAAACCCACAGAACAGAAACCAACATCCACTTAACCATACTACAACATTCCTTACTTATTTTCTACATTATTTACATTATTTAATTCACTAATTCTCTATAGTTCAAAACTATATTTTACCTCGTATGCTGTTACCCCACAGCTCCGCTGTGGAGTGGAGCACCAGTCCGCCTCTACTCCCCGGTGCGCCACAATAAGGACCCATTAAGGTATTTACACACCAAACACATCAGTGTTCCGTAGGAACTTTTTCTTTTCCCTATTATAAGAGCATACTCTTTCCGTCTATACTTTCTCTCCTGCCTACTCCTATTATTGGACCTGTATTTAGGCCAATAGACACAGGTAGCACATATTACACTTCACATAACCAAAAAGGACATATGCATATACATACGCATACATACACCTACATTCACACACATACACATGTATATACACAGAAAAGAAACCTTAAATTTAAAAACATTCTAAAAAGGGACAAAAACCATTTACAGTACATGCCTATTCTTTTAACACATTTCTGTTGGTCAACACCCATATAGTGCCATTATTCTTTTAGCACTGTTTTCCCCCAAATGTTGGGCTTCCATGATTCCAACCCCTCCTCCATTCCCAACCTTTTTTGACTAACAAAAAATACGTAAACATTTTCCCCAAAACCATTTTAACACACACATTCACTTTCACACCCCCACAGCCATACCTTGGACATAGTTCCGTTCTCACCAAGTCCCTTTTTTTTTTTTTTTTTTTGGAACTCCCTTACTGGCAAACATCTATGCACCGCCATCCACGCTATATCCTTGTGAGTATTAAACAAACCCTTGTTGCTTACATTTTTCCAGATTAGCTTTGCCTGCTTGTCATACAGACCGCCCACACTAGCCTGTAAATCTCTGTCCAAAATAATGTTTTTTATTTTCCTGTAATCTTTCCACAAGTCCAAATCAATTCCTAATAAATCATATTTCACAATAAATTTCTCAATAACCTTATAAGACTCCGGAGTCATAAAACAAAAAGGTCGCCTTAAATCAGACTTGCATAAACCCAGCTTCCTACAGTGGCGTCCAGCGCTATTCTAAGCCGGGAGCCACCGCGGGCATTTTTAAACCCGCGAAATGGCGCGCGGCTATTTTCTGCCAATTTCCCGCGCCTCGGGCGCTTTCAAATAAGCGCCATTAGCGCTTATCTTTTGAAGCGGCCGCCGCGAGGGAAACTCCGTTTAAATAGGAGAAAATGCCCCGTTTTCATCCCGGCAAGCTTTAGAATAAAGCTGGCCGGGACAGTAAGTATGCTTCCTGCAGCATATCTTGGCAAACACGCCACCTTGGTCTCTTTTTCATTAACCAACCTTAACACAAAATGGGCATATTTTGCCCAAAAAAACAAATCTAACCTAGGCATTCCTTTCCCTCCCCTATCTTTCACCAAACATACCTTCTTTCTAGTTAAATTCTCCATTTTGGAACCCCAAAAGAATATAAACAAAAATCTTGTTAATTTCCTCAGCCATTTGAAAGATGGGGGGAACACCATTCCAATATAGAGCAAAATTGGAATCAGAACAGCTTTTGTTATTAAAATCTTTCATTCTAAGGATATTTTCATTAAAGTCCAAAACTGTATTTTCCTCTCTATTCTTTCTCCAACAGCCACCCAATTCGCCTCACCTTTTAATTCCTCATCGAACCACACCCCAAGAATTTTCAACTGGTTCACTTCCACCGGGATCCCACACCTGTCCAGATCTTGCCACTGCCCGAATGCCTTACAGCTGCTCTTTCCACAGTTTACCTTAAACCCTGATGCCTGGCAAAAGGTCTCAATATGGAACCTTGCCCTATTTAACGACGCAGGTGTTGTGCAGGCTATTGTTAGATCATCCATGTAACTGACCACTTTTATGTTCCTCCCTCCACTCCCAGGGATCTATACTCCCCTGATAACCTTGTCTTTTCTTATCCCTTGTAACAAGGGCTCCATTGCACAAATAAAAACTAAAGGGGACAGAGGGCACCCTTGTCGCACCCCTGATTTCACTGGAACCCTATGCGATAGAAACCCATTCATTAGTACTCTACTAAAGATATCCTTATAGAGGCATTTGATCCAGTTGATGAGTTCCTCTGGTATTCCTAATTTTAACAAAACTTTAAACAAAAACACATGTGATAGCCTATCAAAGGCTTTTTCAAAATCTATGTTCGCTAAAACCAACCCTTGCCTTCTTTCTTTACATAACCAAATAATATCCCTAATTAAAATTAAAATCCCACAAACCTGTTCTTCCTCTATCAAAACCCCTATCACCAGTTTTAATCTTAACATTATGATTTTTGCAACTATTTTATAGTCAACGTTCAATAACGTTATTGGCCTCCAGTTTTTCAAGTCTCTCTTATCTCCGTTCTTATGGATCGTTGTTATTATCCCTTCTTTGAAGGATAACGGGGTTCTCCCTTCTTTTAAAATAAAACAACACAATTTAACTATATCAGGCCCTATCAGGTACCACATCTCCTGATAAAATTCATATTCCAAGCCATCGCTGCCTGGTGTCTTCCCTTTTTTCCCACTTCTTACCGCCACATCCTCATTCACATCCCCACTCAAGAAAACCTGGTCTTCCTGGTTTAACCTACCCTCGATTTTATTAATACAATCCTTTTCTATGTGGCGGTCTCTCTCTTTTTCTTCAAATAAGTTTTGATAGAAACTTTCAATTACCCGCAACATTGGTTCCTTTCCTTTAACTTCCTCCCCTTTTGAGTTTAACAGAGATTCTATTCTAGCCTTTCCAGTAAAGGCTTTTTTAAAGAAACAGGGAGTACACTTTTCGTCCTTCTCTACTGTCCCGGCACAGTTTAGTCTAACAAAAGACGGGAGCTGGCCGGACACGTGACGGGCATGTCGCCGAAAGTTGCGTGCGCGCTCCCCGCACGTTCCCCTGACTTTCCCGCGGCTCAATAGAAAAGCGCTATGGCGCTTTCTATTGAAAGCGCCCGAGGTGCGGGAAAGCGGCCGCGAACCTTCCCGGTTCGCGGCGGGGTACTGACGCGCGGCGCCCGCGTTTTTTTTTAACCGCGGTGACGGCCGCATTGAATAAACAGTGTCGCCACTGTACCTCCTCCACCTTGGCAGCATGGATGATCTTCTTGCCTTTCTCCTCTAATAGTTTATTAAAACGTTTTTTCTCCTTCTCAATTTCCTCATCAACATCCTCCCCTATTTCTCTAAGCCTGAGCAAAAATTGCCTTCTTAGTAAGGCCATTTTGAAATCCTCCCTTTGCTTTCTAGCTCTCTCACACCCTTTTTTAATGAAAAAGGATCTTGTCTCCTTTTTAACCCATTCCCACCATTCAATCATATCCCTAAACTCATTCATCCTACCCTTGCATCTTCCATACATACATTCATACTGTTTTTTCAATCTTTCCTCCTCTAACAGACTCACATTCAACTTCCAATACCCTCTCCCAATTTCTTGCAACCCTTTCATCCCTACTTCACACACAACACACACACACCCAGTCACACACATCCATCCCTTTAGACATCAGCAACAGGTCTATTCTATTCTTGTCCCATCTGGTCTGCATCTCTCTGCACCACCTTCTCTATCTTCTTCACTCAATACACAGTTGAAATCCCCCACCACGAAAGTAGGATCCCTCCCCGGCAAAAATAAATGTAATCTGTCAAACAAATCCTCTCATTGTTTTTTGATGGGAGATGCATATACATTAAACAAACGAAAAAATTTCCCTCTCCAAGTAAAAAAACCCACCATCAATCTTCCTGGTTCTAACACTTCTGTTTTCTTTATAACAAAACCATACCCCTTTAACAAAAAACCCACCCCACTGTTCCGATTTTCTCGGCTCCCTGACCACACTCTTTCTCTTGTGGAGATTCAGTAATACCGCATTCCTGCAAACACATGATATCGCAGTTTAGGTTTGCAACAAAATCCAGAATTAACAGTCTCCTTGCCTTTGTTTTTAGGCTCCTCACATTCAAGGAGGCAATTTTCAGAGCCATTTAATAAAAATCAAGAAGAAAAAAAATCCCAAACTTGTGCTTTTTTCTGTTCCTCAAAATCCAGCACTTCTCCTTGTTGCCTCCCCCCACCCTCCTCTTCCACGGGAGAAAGCGGGACTTTTACATCTCCCATTTCGTCAACCAATTTATCCACTCCATCCAAATAGGCCCCATCCACCCCTTCCGGCGATCTTTGCCCATCCGTTAGCCCTGTCAGGAGCATCGGGCTCCCCGGTGATGTAGAAAAACCCACTATTGCAAAACCCTCCTCCCTGAAAGGTGATGACTCGCTTCCACCATCACTGCTTTCTGCCCCCCCTCTGCTCCATAAACTCGTACTTTTGTAGCACTGAAGCTGCTCTCCTGCTTCTTCCTTTTCTTTGAAGGCCCCGCTCTTTCACCATCAGAGCCCTCCTTCACTTCTTCCTCTTTGTCTTCTTCCATTATCCCTTCCTCTAGATTTCCCGCCCAGCTCTCATCGATGAGCACTGTTTCCCCTTCTGGCACCAGCTCCTCTTGTGCAGACTCTGGGATGTTTGGTACTTCCACCACCTCTCCCTCGGCGTTGTTTCCTTCTGCATCTGCGTCAATATTCACCTCCTCTTCTGGTTCCGCACTCCTTCGGGGGGCCTCCTCCTGTCCCATGTCATGTTCTGCATTGGTAGCCTCCTCGGGGTTTTCACGCCGCCGTCTTTGATTTCTTGACGCAGCATCCGCATAAGTGTAATCACGTTTAGGGCATTTCCTGTACATGTGCCCCCTCTGTCCACACAGGTCACATTTTTTGCCTTGTCCGCATTCAGCTGCGTAGTGACCTTCTTGGTCGCAGTTTCGGCAAATCCTTGCATCTCTCAAACCGCATTCCTCCTTCACGTGCCCATACTTAAGGCACTTGCGGCAGAAAGTCTGCTGCCCTGGGTATGTTAGGAACCCTGTATTCTTACCGATACTGAAAGCACCTGGAGGGTGCATTACTCCATCGATTCCATCTGCAGCTTTCTTGAAGGTACATCTGAACTTTGTCTTGCCATTATAGATGTCACAAATGTTTTTCATTTGTTCTGGATCTCCCACTCTATCGCAATATCTGCTAAGGAAAAGCATCACTTCGGTTGGTGCCACGAACGGGTTGTACATATGTTCAGTGATCGTGCGTTCACCCAGGGTATAGCACGGGATAAACGTAATTCCCTCTAGCTTTTCATGTACAGCCTTTTCCCTTGCCATCTCAAATATCCTCAGGCAATCTCTTTCATCATGAAAGGTCAGATCAAAATAGTCTTGTCTGTAGAATTCCTACATGCAGAAGATTAGAGATGAATGAGTCTCGAGCAGGTCTCCAAGCAGGGATTTCATAATAAACTCCACCATGTTCCTTCCTCCATGTCTCTGCTGATATCCTGGAGCGAGCTGGAACCTGATGGTCCTCTCCACCTGCGGACTATTCTCTGGCATCCTCCTTCTTTTGCGGCTTAACGAAGCCCGTCCAAATAGCTGTACCCAGTTTTGCCCCGAAGGGCTACGCTGGGGGTCGAAACGCCACTCCGACTCTCATGTCGCCCACCGAAACGCTCGGGATAGCGCACCTCCCCAAAAGCAGCAGACAGCTTAAGACCTCGAAGGGTCGATGCTGTAAGGCCAAGGAGGTACAGTCCCAGCAGGCCCTCTGACTAAGACACTTGATCCTAGCCAAAAGGCCAGAAGCAATAACCAGAAATGTGCCCCTTCCCGAGCGCCGCCCGATGGCCAGGGGCACTACACTTTAGGGAGAAGAAGAAAAGGGCGGTAGAGGGAGCTGCTTGCTGCCCGCTTTCCTCCTCCCGCCCAGAATGCCTGCCTCAAGTCACTCAGTCCTTCCAACACAGCTCCGGGGAGTCTATGCATCATCATATTAAATTCCAATTTCTGCACCCCTCTGTCAGTTCTTTGATCAATCTTCCCAAACAATTCCATATCTTTCTCACAAATTGGCAGTTCCAGAACAAATTAATCACATTTTCAAACCCTCTACACCCCTCTCTAGGGCACTCCTCCGAATGAGCCTTCCCTCTCCTTTTTTGAAAAGCCCTCACCAGGATGCATTCATGGACTGTCATCCACGCCATGTCTTTGTGACTTTTTGTCAGTTCATTCATACTTACATTCTTCCACACTGTACTTGTTATATATATATATATATTTATATTTATATGTATGATACGAACCAATCCAAAGACCAGTAAAGAGACAGCAGACCGCACGGGGTTAATCCAAAAATCTATATTCACAACATGAAATACACGTAAGCCAACGTTTCGGTCCCACAGAGAGACCTTCCTCAGGGCCGTGCAACCCACAAGTGCAAGTGACCAAACATATATACCCTCACCCATAGTGCAATGCAAACAAAGGGAACCAATCACCAACATGCAATCAGACAAAATATGCAACATAGCTGTGCTCCGTGCCCCCTCCCCTATTACCTGATTATCCAAATGACTCATCATGACATGAGAGTAGGCACTTAAACTATTAGGAAAGAGACACCCTTAGACACTGGTCCCAGGGTCTACTGCCATTGCGGGGGAAAGTCGCGCGCCGCGCATATGCAGTGGGCCAAAACATATTGACTGCCGGAGCGCCAGCAAGGCGAGTGCGCCGCGCATCACAGCTGTGAGCAGACGCCTCATTAACTCTCCCTGGCCACCAGGGACGCCGGCAGCGCAAAACGCACATGCGCAGTCTGAAAAAACGCCTCGGTGCACAGTTGCACACACTGACAGTAATAATGGGCTAAACAGAATAGTAATACACAGAGCGTTAAGGTGAACCACAGGGGGACAGATGGAGGTATAGAGCACAAGGAGCGCATAGCATCACCATAATATATAAGGACAAAGGAAGTGCAAAAGTGCAGAGGGAGTGATGCAACAGAGTATGAGTGACAAACATATAAAAGGCATAATGCAAAATTAAATGAAAGCAGGGAGACAGCTACAAAAAGCAGCTAAGTGAAAGTTCCTCATTTAGGCCACCAGGTGTCATAGTTCTTAGTTCATAAATAAGCCTTGCTTCCTGTTTAAGCAAGGTCCTGCCCCTGTCACCCCCACGGGGGGGGACTGGAACCTGCAGAATAGGCATACAACGAAGTGTGGCCAGTGTGTGTCTTTTTTCTTTGAAATGTCTAGCCACAGGTAGACACTTCAGATCTATATCAGCGGCATCACTCAGTAGGGCTTTTCTGATGTTTGAACGGTGCATGGCCATACGTTCTTTCAGCATCCTAACAGTCTTCCCGATGTACAGCAATCCACAAGGACACTTAATAAAGTACACCACGAATTTTGACTCACAGTTCAGTGGTTGTTTGATTTTAATCGGTGCGCCACTATGCGGGTGATTGTAGCTAGGGCCCAGCTGCATATAGTTGCAGTTGGTACAGCCATGACAGCGGTACGAACCAGGTTTTTTGGCTAACCAAGTGGTGGGTGTGGCATATTTGTCTATTGGGTCAGATCCAGTGACCATGTCGCCAATGTTTGGTCCCCGACGAAAGCAGAATAGATCCAGTGACCCCGTGCGGTCTGCTGTCTCTTTACTGGTCTTTGGATTGGTTCGTATCATACTTATTCTCTATGGGACTAGCATCTGCCATTACAACCTTTTCTACTACAGTGTGCTGACTGACCTTCATGTATATTTATATGTAGATATAATTTCAGAGATGACCATCTATGTTTTTTAAACAAATGATCCTCACATTTATATAGTCTTCAATATCAGCTGTATATTGTCAATTGTTGGTACTTCTTATAATTCACACATGCAATTGTCCCATGCTAATGTGAATGACAACACGTGTACTTTTGTGGTGATATTGTGTGTGATTGACACTACGTGCCCACACCCAAAATACTGGTTGTGGTTATCCAGCTGTCCTATAGTATGTGCCCGCGCACAGCAGTGAACATGTAGCGGGACAATGGTCCAAGACAAGAAATGTGATTGCAGTATCACAAACAGTGTGTATATTAATGTAGACGTTGAACATGTAATTTCAGACAATATATTGTCTTGTGTGTTCTTCAAATCATGTTAATTTAAAAAAATACACACACATCAACAAACACACACCATTAACCCCTACACACAGTGTGCGTCACGTGACACAGCGTTCACAAACAAGCTTACACAATATAGAGTTTTTTCCTGGCTCACCTTCAATTGGTAAAGGTGATGAGGCCGCAGATGCATGTGAGGAGAGGGACGATGCAGATGAGGAAACAGCTGATGCACGTGGTGAGACAACAGATAATTTTGCCACTATGTACAGAAGATAAAATTTAAAAACCAAAAAAAAGTGCAAGTTACATACACGTACAATAAGAATATTACTGTCATTACATGCAAATTGAGGAGATGTGAGTGAATTCAAATTGTCAGCAACCACATCTGCGACATAATATTTTGCTACAATTTATATTTCAAATCTTTGCTCATACATAGTATGTTTAATATTAATTATGAATGTGTGTAATTTTAGGACCATTCCAAAAAATGTAATGTATTCATTGTAACAATATAAAAATTACATGTGAAAATGTCATGAAATCTGTTTGTTATTACCAAAATAATGATACAAGAATGAGTATAATTCGTCAATTGAGGGCTACATGTGAAATATTAATAATGAAAATATGTTGACGTGTTGGAAAGGTCAATTAGTAATTGTGCAATTCTTTGGTACATGGTCAATATTCGTCAGGTACTTTTACTGACCTGGGGGAAATGTAGAGTCGTATATACCAATATCACGATCCCCAGCCAAACCCTCAACCAATAATGGGTTCATGATGTGAGCAACCTGCTCCTCCATCTCCGTCAATCTTAAATATGGGCCAGGAGGTCCTCCGCCAGTAGTAGTTGCACTTACACATATGGCATGTAATTTTTTTTAAACATTACTTTTGATATTTTGGAAACGTTTCCGACAGTTCATATAGGATCTGACTTGATTGCCACACACCGAAACGGAGATTTCCACCTCTTTCCACAATTCTTTTTTGACTTTGCCGGATGTCTTGCCTTGACAAGCAAACACAAAAGTTTAAAGAGATATGTTATTAACATATTAAGATTTGAAAAATGTAGTTAGACATACTTATATCGATATTATAAATATTTTCATATGTCAACATGGTTGCTGAGGCCACACTGCAAGTGCATGCATGTCCGCCTAGCGAGCAGGAGCAACCTGAAAAGCAGTATTCCAGGCCTTTTAAAAACCAGTCCTGGAGGGACGCAAACAGACAATATTTTAAAGATATTCCTACTTAAGCACAGATGGCTAAACGAGTGGGTCAGTCATACGGACCCACTTATTGAGTCAGCTATGCTGATGTAGGGATATCCTGCTAACCTTGCCTGTTTGCGGACATTGAAATATGGACTTGGCCAGGGCTGCCCTATACCCTCAGCTGCGGTCTGCAAGCGTCGTTTGGATGCGCACATCTCATAGACCATGTCGTTCAGGGTGCAGGCTTCAAAGGGGGGTGGGGGGTCAACTTACGTGAGGGCGGCACCAACAAACAATGTATGTTAAGTGCTTTACGGTTGTAAAGGTAGCAGCTGCCCTGTCTCCAAAATACAGAATTGACGCTGGTTAAAGTTGTTTAAATTAAAAAAAAAGTTGTTTATTGAAGCTGCAGCTGCGTCACTGTTACTTTGACAACAAATTAAATGATTCTTTAACATTCTTTAAAGGCAGCAACAACGATCCTGAAACTGCTGTCTGTAGCCCCGCCTCATCCCATATTGGAAATGACTGGTTATGATGATGTGCACAGATCGAACAGCAGACTGACGCGAACGCACGCCCTCCAACTCGTGCCTGTGCCACCCTGAACGAGGCATAAATATAAATGTGTCCCATAACATGAGGAGGGGCGATGCGACGACGCAAAATAATATCAAGCATATACATAAAGTATCACATATATATCCTTATGTGATATCAATGTGTAAGCAAAAATATTCAAGAATACATATAAATCATTATTTGTATGACACATTTGCATAATGATCTTACCGACTAATTTTCCATACAGCTGATCATACCGCTGCATTATCTCCGTCACGAGGACTTTATTTTCTTCATCATTAAATTTGAGATTGCGTTTTTTTTCTATCCGCTTCTTCCGTACAGTCTTCTGTTTCACTATTGAGCTGCTCTGCTCATTACTGCACTCCCCTATTTCTAATGGTATAGACTGAAGAACACTCGCACTGTCCCCAACACACACAGAAATACCACCAACAGATACCCCGCCACTCACACGCTCACGACCACCACCACGCTCACGACCCCGCTCACGAACACGCTCACGACCACGGTGACCCTCACGCTCACCCTCACGCCCACGCTCACCCTCACGACCACCCTCACGCCCAAGCTCACCCTCACGCCCACCCTCATGCCCACGCTCACCCTCACGACCACGCTCACCCTCACGACCACCCTCACGACCACTCACACGCTCACTCTTGCTCTCACTCACACGGTCAGTTCCACTACTGTCGTCCATAACAACACGTTACACAATCACTCACAAATAAGAGATAAATCTAATAAATGGCACACAAAAAAAAAAAATCACACTCACTAACACACAATAGTTCAGCAAATTTCACAACAAAACACAATCCTTTCAAACTTACAATCAACTGTAGGGCTCTCTCAATGCAACTAGCCTGTGTGTCTCTCACTTCCGCACAGCACCACAGACACTGATTAGAAGAAAGACACCATTTAAATAGGCTTTTGGGATTTGGATTGTCTCGCGAGAATATCGCCGTGACGAAGTATGATCATTTTAGCAATAATACACACACGCGAAAAAATTGCTGCAACATTATCGCCGAGTTTCACAAATGGAATATGATTGCTCATCGAGGCTTTATGAATACCGTGATAGGAACGGACAAAAAAAAGCCATTTTAAAAGTCATGGCGATTTTTTTTATGAACCTTCTCTGAATGAGGCCCAATAAGTCACATTACTCCTTTACATTTTCTTTTCCTTTAACAGTAAACTTTCCTCTTCTTCTTCTTCTCATACTCTTTGTACCAGTCTACTCCACATCTCTGGTTTCCATAATTGTTTTCCTTTATCTCTTCCCCATCTTTTTTTATCCAACAAGAAATATATATACAGCTTTCCCAGAATCATCTTCACACACACATTAACTTTAATAACCTAATTTCTATAAATTACCACATTCCTTACATCCCATACCACGTCTTTCACACGTCTTTCACATAACATAATCTTCCATAATACAACCTCTTTCTTTCCACTCAACCCACTCAACCCATACATCATCATATTAAATTCCAATTTATGCACCCCTGTCAGTTCTTTGATCAATCTTCCCAAACAATTCCATATCTTTCTCACAAAAGTTCCAGAACAAATGAATCACATTTTCATTTTCAAACCCTCTACACCCCTCTCTATGGCACTCCTCCGAATGAGCCTTCCCTCTCCTTTTTTGAAAAGCCCTCACCGGGATGAATTCATGGACTGTCATCCACGCCATGTCTTTATGACTATTTGTCAGTTCATTCATACTTACATTCTTCCACACGTTACTTGTTTGTTTATCATTCAACCTACCAATCGTTTCTATGCAACTTCTATCTGTAATGATCTTTAGAATTTTCCTATAATTTCCCCAACTTTTTTTTAATCTATTTTCCCCAACTCATATTTTTTAACAAACGTTTCAATTATCTTATAGAATTCAGGCGTCAAAAAACACGTTGGTTTACGTAAATCTATTTTAAAAAGGCCTAGTTTTCGCAGCATTCCTCCTGTTGCATATCTGCATAGACATGCAGCTTTGTTGTTCTTGTGCTGCGTCCTCTGTACACAAAATTGCGCATATTTTGCTGTCAAAATAATTTCAATATTAGGGAAACGTTTCCTTCCTTTCAATTTTTCTACACTAGGTCTTACTAATTTTTCATTTTCTGAATTCCAAAAGAATAAAACTCTTGTTATTTTCCTTATCCATTTTAATTGCGATTGGAATACCATCCCCAGGTACAGTAGTAACGGTACTAATACTGCCTTAGTAATCAACACTTTTCCTTTTAAGGACACTTTCCTCAAGTTACAAAATTGAATTTTCTTCTGAATTTTCTCTCCCACACTTTCCCAACTTTCTTCACCTACCAATTCCTCATCAATACAGATTCCTAACAATTTTAAAGATTTCCTTTCCACACTGATCTAATTCGCTCCAGTACCCAAACGCCTTACAACTACTTTTATCCCAATTTACTCTAAAACCCGATGCTTGACAAAACGTTTCATTATGGAACTTTGCTCTCTTAATTGCCGCTTGCGTTGTACATATAATTGTCAGGTCATCCATATAGCCCAATACCTCAACATCCTGGCCCCCACTCCCTGGAATCTGTACTCCCCTGACTATTTTATCTTTTCTAATTAATTGTAGTAAAGGTTCCATCGCACAAATAAACATCAGGGGCGACAATGGGCACCCCTGTCTAACTCCCGAACTTATCCTGACTTCTTTTGACATAAAGCCATTAACTAAAACTCTGCTATAAATTCCCTCGTACAAACACTTAATCCATTTTCACAAATTTACTGGAATTCCTAATTTTTTTAACACCTCCAAACAAAAAGGCATGAGACAATCTGTCATACGTTTTTTCAAAATCTATATTAGCAATAACAACTAACTGATTCCTTTCTTTGAATATGATATCTCTTATTAATAGTACATTTTCTGCAATTTGCCTCCCTGGTACTGCGCAAACTTGTTCTTCCTCTTCCAATTTCTCAATTACCCGATTCAGTCTGCTCATAATTAATTTTGCAACAATTTTATAATCTACATCTAATAATGTGATCGGTCTCCAATTTTTAGATCCCTTTTATCTCCTTTCTTATACTGTACAGCAGTGTAATTATGCCTTCCCTAAAGGAAGGTGGTGTTCTCCCTTCTGCAGGTACTTTTTCACATAGACATTTCACATTAAATAACACATTTGCATATACTGTAATATTCATACGGCAGCCCATCGCTCCCAGGTGTCTTTCTCAACTTCACACTTTTAATAATCCCTTCTATCTCTTTTACATTTAAATCCCTTTTCAGATTGATTCCTTTCTTTGCAGTACCATATGATATCTCTTATTAATACTAAATTTTCTGCAATTTGTCTTCCTGGTACTGCGCAAACTTGTTCTTCCTCTACCAATTTCTCAATTACTCGATTCAGTCTAATCATAATTAATTTTGCAACAATCTTATAATCTACATTTAATAAAGTGATTGGTCTCCAATTTTTTAGATCCCTTTTATCTCCTTTCTTATACACCAGTGTAATTATGCCTTCCCTAAAAGAAGGTGGTGTTCTCCCTTCTGCAAATACTTTTCCACATAAAGACATTACATCTGGTCCTATTAAATGCCACATTTCCATATAATATTCATACGGCAGCCCATCACTCCCAGGTGTTTTTCTTAACTTCCCACTTTTAATAATCTCTTCTATCTCTTTTACATTTAAATCTCTTTTTAGATAATCCTGATCCTCTCTATTCAAAATGCAGTCAGTTTTCTCTAACACATCATTCTCCATACATTTGTCTCGTATTTTCTCTTCAAACAAGTCTCCATAAAAAGTTTCCACTACCTTCATTATATTATCCTTTCCCAACATTTCTTCCCCTTCTCTATTCAACACTGGGCTCAGTCTTGTCCTTTCTCCAAATGCTTTTTTTGGAAAAAAAAGGGTGTACATTTTTCATCTTGTTCCACTAGCTCTACTTTTGCTGCATGAATAATTTTTTTCCCTTTTTCCTCCATTAATTTATTCAAATCTAATTTTGCCTGCGCTAATTCATTTTCTACATCTTCTCCCATGTCTCTTAATGTATATAAAAACTGCCTTCTCAAATTTGCCTGTTTGTAATCTTCTTCCCTCCTTCTAGCTTTTTCCTTCCCTTTTTTTATAAAGAAAATCCTAGTTTCATGTTTTACCCACTCCCACCATTCCATTATCCCCCTAAACTCATTTTGTCTACCTTTCAACCTTACATACATTGATTCATACTGTTGCTTAATTTTTTTGATCATTCAACAAACACACATTTAACTTCCAATACCCTCTTCCATATTCTTGTAACTCATCTATTTTCAATTCACACCGCACACACGCATGATCAGAGAATAAAACTTTTTCGTCTTGCCAGTCACTCACTTTCATTACTTTTGATATCAACACTAAATCTATTCTTGATTTTACATTCCCTTTATCTGAAAACCATGTAAATCCTTTAGGGCTCTTCCCCCATATTTTGAACACATCACACAACTTAAAATCCTTTATTACAGTTTTCAATAGAGTACTTGTCCCATCAGGCCTTAAATCCTCCGCACCCCATTCCCTATCCTGTTCAGACATTATGCAATTGAAATCCCCCACCACAATAGTCTGCTCCCTCTCTGGCAAAAACATTTGTAACTTTTGAAACAATTCCTCTCTTTGCTGTTTAATAGGTTAAGCATATATATTAAATAACCAACATTTAACACCCCCCCCCCCCCCCCATTCAAACACCACCTCAATTAACATTCCTGGATCTATAACAATAACTTTAAAACTATTCCCTCTAAACAAAACCCCCACCCCACTATTCCTATTATATTTACTACCTGAGCAACATGATTCCCCGCACGGCCATTCAGATTTACTAGGTGCATTACTAATCCCACATTCTTGCAGGCAGACTACTGTATATCTGTATTAAGGAGTCATTACAACATATAACCAATAGATGTCGCATAGTGTCAGAAAACTCAATTTCACCAATGTTTCTTTCCCCCCTGTATCCAAACCCTCGTCTCTTAATGCTTTGCAGAAACTCCTCTCGTTTCTGCATGGCATCCCATGAGTCCAGTGCCAAAGCATCTAGGAAAGGTCTTCCCTCCCCCCCTGGTGAAAATTGTTCAAAGCCCCTGTCTGTATTTAAACAGACTAAACCTCCTGGGCTGTTTTCTTCAGTAAGCAATCTCCCCTCCATACTACTAACTGCAGATACATTACCATTGTCCTCCTTCCTCCCCTGGTAAAGCACTTTTGTCGCTGCTCCTCTGTCTTCCTCCATCTTTCTAAGCTGTGGTCTGTCACCACTCATCCCCGCAATCTCTTCCAGGAGTCTGCTTCCTGTCAAAAATCCAGGGCCCTCCCCCTCATCTAACATTTAATCCAGAGATGCCACTAAGGCTTCCCCTTTTCTCAGCTCCTCTTCTGCTGATGTCCTCACTAGTGTACTGTCCCTCTGTGCCTTCTCCAAGTCCTCCGCTCTTCCCTCTGCCTCCCCCTCATGCCGCTCCTTCTGTGCATCTTCCTCCTCTTACTCTGCTTCACATATCTGCTACTGCGGAGTCTCTGACACTCGGTCTGTCACTGCAGTCAGCGCAGTGATGTCATCACTCGGCAACTCCTCCTCAGACTCCTCTACTTCCAAGTGAGAACCGGCGCCATCTTCCCCATCCTCAGCCCGTTCTGCTGCCGCTTCCTCACGCATCTGTTCGCGGAAGTCATCCGTCCTTGCCCCTTCTGCCTGGTTATAAGATCGCTGCGGGCACTGTCTAGACATGTGATCTCTCCTCCCACACAGATCACAAGCTCGGGGCGCATCACAATGAACAGCATAGTGACCTTCTTTGCCACAGTTACGGCACACCACATTTGATTTACCACAGTGTTCCTTTGTGTGTCCATAACTAAAGCAATTCCTGCAGTAGGAAGGTTGTCCAGTGTATGTCAAAAAGCCCCTATTTCTCCCAATACTGAAGTTTCCATGGGGGTGCATCACTCCCCCCAATCCACTGGAGTCTTTTCTGAGTTTACACCAAAACCTCAGCTTTCCATTAAAGATCCCATACTGGTTTTTCAATGTGTGTCCGCCTTTTATTTCATCACAATAGCGCCTTAGGAAAATATGCACCTCCTCCGGTAGTACAAAAGGGTTGTACATGTGCACTGTGATAGGTCGTTCACCAAAAGTAAAATATGGGATTAATCTAATCCCCTTCAAATTTTCATGTCCAGCCATTTTCTTTCCTTTTTCATACACATTCAGGCACACACCATCATCCACGAAGGTCACATCAAAGAAACCTTGCCTGTTGAAATCCTGTAGACAGAATATCTGCGCCGTTCCAATTGAGAAAATATCCCTCAATATCTTCATCACAATGTGCTTGACATCCACTCTTCCACGAGATTCAGGCTCTACCTGAAACTGATAGTTGACTTCAGGTTAGGCACTGAAAACGCCATCTTTGCTGCTCCTTTGTTGCGTGCGTCTCACCCTGAAAGCTGGTCCCAGCTTTTATTCTTTCTTCAGGGTTTTCATTTTTCCAGCCGTGGCCACGGCCCTCGCTCCTTTAGTGTCCGATCCAGACACACTGATCTTAGCCAAAAGGCCGAGAAGCGATAACCAGAAATGGGCCCCCGCCTGAGCGCCGCCCGGCGGCCGGGGGCGCTACGCTTTAGGGAGAAGGGCGGAGGGAGCCGCGTGCTGCCCGCTCGCCTCCTCCCCCAGCAGGCCAGCGTGCCTGCCTCCACTGCTTCCAACACAGCTCCGGGGAGTCTATGCATCAGCGGCGACAACGACGACGACGGATGCAGAAGCCAAAGACTTTCTATGGAGCAAAGAAAAGCAGCCGCACACACTGCCGGGGGGCCACAAGGCCAACAAACAGCCCAAAAGGCACATGCTTCCAGTTCTTTTTCCGGCTCCAGTCTTCGCCTGTTCATTTGCATAGGAACCGCCCACTTTTTCTCTGCTCGTCTGGGCTGCCATGAAACTCAGGCAGCAAGCAGGCAGTGGCTGGGCTTTTCAGTTCAGGTCATTTCAGCCACCCATTGTGACATGAAGCCAGCAAGTCAGGCATTTGCTGCTGCAGTGTTTGCTATGCAGGCTGGCTGGATACAGCTTCAACAGGAGTTTCTTAGGTATCTGCTCGTTCGGACTGAATTAGGCAGCAGGCGGCACTCCTGCTCCATGCGAGGAGGAGCTGAAAAGAAAAGAAAGTAAGAAGCCAGGCAAAAGAATGAACAAGACACAGCAAAAACAAGGAGGCTTTATTTTGTCGTAATTTTTTCTTCTTTCTTTGCAAAAGAAAGAGCCAAAAAAAAGCATGCTTATATTTTTGCCGGCAGTTTGTTTCTATTTTTTTCATGTAAGTCAGATATCCCCAAAGGGAAGTGCACCGGTCCTGGAGGTACTGCAATACCAGGTCAATGCGTGGAGTGGACAGAGCAAGCTCTTCTTCCATCTCCCTGTTCTAAAAATCCATTTAATATATGGTCCCCAGATAGGGGACGTATCAGATATTAAACTAATGTAACGGGGTTTCCCCCACCCAATCGCAGATCACACGGTGTGGGGGCAGGAAACATACATGGTTACTAATTGTGGTGCATAACCTGTTGGCTCACAGGAGGGCTGAGCTTCCGCCACGGGGAACCTGGGGTAATATTACTGTGGACAACTTACGTATAACGATGCAGCGCCTCCACCTGCGATGGCTCCCACCAGAGGGGGAGTAGTTCCTCGCAGGACAATCAATACTCACACACAAAATATATACTGCACCGACACACTTTATTCGAGCAAATACCCGGTATGTACCTGGCAGATACCTGGAATGCGCCGCTCCTCACCTCTGACAAGCCCCGTTGCATTTGCCTTCCCAGCCTGGGTTCATGCCTGGCTGATGGGCGGATGATCTGTTAAATGATAATGATTAGGATTTAATAGGCTGCAATGCTTCGCGTGTCTACCAGATGGCATAAATTCATGAATTGTAATGCAGTATATATATATATATATACTGTGCAGTATTGCAGCCAGCGGGAATAAAATGCTTCAATCCCTGCCTGGAAAATAACTCGATGCACTCGGGCAGAAAACAGTCACAAACCTCAATACACCCGGGTATATCCGAATTCGTCGGACTAGCCAAGCTCGAATAAAGTGTGTCGCCAGTGTATATGGGACTTTACTTATTCCGCAACACAACATATAACCACAACAGTTTGCATAACCTGTGTCCCTTCCTGGAGGAGACACTTACTGCGCCATGCAGGACGCTTACGCTAATTTGCACCACAGCGGGCGCTAACACGTCTAGGCGTCACGGCGGACGCTACCACCTCTAGGCGTCACGGCGGACGCTACCACCTCTAGGCGTCGCGGCGGACGCTACCACCTCTAGGCGTCGCGGCGGACGCTACCACCTCTAGGCGTCACGGCGGACGCTACCTCCCAAAGAGTGATCCCACCCTGTGTCCAGTAACCCCAACCCAATGTCTCGCACTCCCAAGTCATATACCAATGTGTGTGTGTGACTGCGCAGCCACTATGTCTGGTGATAGGCCTTGTTGGTGCACGTGAGTTGTGGGTTACCTGCCCGGGCTCCAGCCACGGGTGCCGCTATATCACGGGGGTTGGATCCGCCGGGATATCCTCCTACGCGTGGGGTGAATTCCAGCGCGGATAATATCACCGTACAGCTCCGCACCGTCTCTACCTTAGTTAGGGTCTGTCTGCTGCCAGTAGGCCGCAGTCACGCTAGCTGGGCCTCCGTGGAGATAGTCCAGCTCCCTCTTAGCAATCCGAGCAATGTCCGTGATACACTCCTAGCAAATATATAATGGGGCAGGGTCCCTAACCTAGGGCCTATCCCTACAATACTCAGCTGGGATGACTCAGGGCTATCTGGGGCCTAGGGGACTTGCTGGCCTAGTGCAGAGAGTCACAGACCCCTGCACCCTACATCCTTCCCCTAGCAGCTCCAGTCACCAACTGCTTTTCTCTGTCTGCTTTGTGCTGCCAGACTCACAGCACTGCCTCAGACTACCGCAACAATGTTGCAGACCTCCAGGTGCCTCTTACTGACAGAGGCAGCACAGCAACAGGAACTCACTCTAACAACTAACAACGCGCGCTCGCATACCAGAAGGAGGGGGTGGTGCGCAAGGGGGAACCTGGCTACATCAAGAACAGATTTTTTTTGTTTTAAATAATTTTTATTAGCATCTTCATTTTATTACAACATATTTCATTACATTTTATACTATTTACATACTGGACCTACTGTATACAGGGACCATTCAATATCACTGTATTATTCACAATCTTTGCCTCTTCTGCAAAATTCCATATTTTCAATAACCTGTTCATCCCTCATTCAGGAATAACAGCCTATGCTTTTACTCTGCAGTTTAAGCTGCAGAGTGGAGCACAGGCCCGCCTCTACTCTCCCGTACTCCACATTAAGGACCCATACACAGCACCTAGTGCCATAAATCTCTCAAATTTCCACTATACTACTTATTTTCCTTAATGTAAAAGCATATTTTATACTCCTTTAGTATTCCCACAATCCAACCTATTACCTTCATATTCTACATATTTACATCACTCTATACAACAATAGTCTTCCAAACTTTAACTTGCCACATTCTTCTGGCCTCCTCTTCTCCTACCTCCCCCTGGCTTCTTACATAATACCTGTACATATAACTCAGGGATATTTTTATGCAATCATTAACAGGCAATTCTTCCCTTTTTGACAAAAGCTATATTTCTACATTTCCACAGTGCTTCTTTTATGCAACTAACCATCAACCATGTTTGCTTTTGGTGCCTGTCTGAGCTGCATGCCATCCTGCCGTACAGAACCACTTCATGGTCTACTCTCCTAAGCCCCCCTATTTGTTTTAATAATGGTCCTGCTTGTTTCCACACGTTTAAAGAAAATGCACAATTCCAAAACACATGTAATGGTGTTTCATGTCCCCCACATCTTTGTCTCGGACATTTAGCTTTCCCTATTAATCCCCTTCTATGCTGCAATTCCCTTGTCGTGAGGCAGTCCCGCGCTGCCTCCCATCCCAGGTCCTTTTGGCTATTCGTTAATTTGTAATAGCTTAAATTCCCCCATACTTTCCTTGATTCTATGTCATTTAAATTATAAACCCCACTCATCACCTCCTTTCCTTGTAACATTCTTGTTAATTTCTTCTGACCTATTAAGAAATCTATTTCTACCTCTTTTAATTTATATCTCCTTATTTTTTCTATTTGTATAAACACCGGCGCCTGTGTTATTAGTATTGGTTTAGTATTAGTTATTTCTGCCCATTTATGCCTTTTTAACAGGAACCCTGGAGTATATTTAAGGAAGCATCCAGTCATGCAGCTCAAACGAGACTTCCTCATACAATACGAGAAGAACTTTACCTCCAAGTACATTTTTACATCAGGAAACCCTTTTCCCTCATTCTTTTTTTGCTTCATCATTTCTTCCCTCCTTAACCTCTCCATTTTGGACCCCCATAAAAAATAAAACATCTCTTACTACTCTCTCTAAGCAATTCCCTTCCGGCAAGTATATCATTCCAACATGCAATATAATGGGCAGCTAAACCTGTTTTATCACCATTATTTTCCCTTCCAGGGTTAGCTTTCTTAAGGACCATGTCAGTATTTTCTTTTTTATTTGCTCCCTTACCTCTTCTCCTTTTAGATCATTTGAGAACCAGACTCCTAAGATTTTTAATTTTTCCTTCTGTAAAAGAATCTCTGTCTTTAATTGGTACTCCCACCTACCTATTACCAGACCCTCTGACTTCTCCACATTCATTTTGAAGCCTGAAGCTTCACAAACCCACTTTGTATTTCTTATTGCCCTATTAATTGATACTGGGTTTTCACATAACAAGGTTATGTCATCCATGTATCCCACCATTTTTATCTGCGCTCCATTTGTACTCGGCACAGGGACTCCTCTTCTAACCTTGTCTTTTTTTATCCCCCGTAGTAGAGGTTCTATGGCGCATATAAATAATAACGGAGACAAGGGGCACCCCTTTTTCACTCCTGATTCAATCTTCACTAGTCTTGAATTATATCCATGAATCATCACTTCTCTTACGCTTCCTTCGTATAGAGTTTTTACCCACCTTTTCATCTCTTCTGGGATCCCAAGTCTCTCTAAAACTTTAAATAAAAATTGGTGGTTCACCCTATCATAAGCCTTTTCAAAATCTATTGATATCAGAGCCACGCCCTGCCCTCTATCAATAGTATACCACACCGCATCACGGATGATGCTAAGATTATCTGTAATACTTCTTCCCAGTATTCCACACACCTGCTCTTTGCTTATCACCGACCCGATTACTTTTTGAAGTCTTTTGGCTATGATTTTATAATCCGTATTTAGCAGTGTAATCGGCCACCAATTTTTTATTTTATCTCTCACCTTTCTTATATATCAGTTTTTTTAGCCCCTTTCTCCATGAAAAGGGCAGTTCCGATGTTACCACACACTCTTGGATAATTCTCTGGAAGTCTCCTTTCAGCACCTCCCAAAAAGTCATATAAAATTCTATCCCTATCCCATCGTTCCCTGGGGTTTTCCCGGGTGGCAAACTTTTAATTATTTCGTATATTTCCCCCTGGCTTATTTCCCTTGACAGATCTTCTTTATCTTATTTCTGTAATTGCTTCTCCAATTTTTCTAAAAAGAATTCTTCCAGGTCTTTATCTCTCCTCTTTCTTTTGAAAAGATCGCTATAAAAATCTTGTGCTACCCCTGGCATTTCTTCTATTTTATCTTTCCCCTCCAATTTCTCGATCACTTCTCTTTTCCCCACTATTTTTTTTAAAAAGAAGCGAGAACATTTTTCATCTTCTTCTATATTATCGATATGGGCCTTATATATTATCCTCCTTCCCTCTCTTCTATTATTTTCTTAGTGTAGCCCTTGCACCCCTGGGGTACGGTAACTACTGATGCTGCTGTCACCTGTGAGGCTAACAAGAGGCCTGAGCCTCCGCCACTGGGAGCCTGGGGTATACTTACACTGGGTGCAGCGCCTCCACTGATGAGGGATCCCAACTTGGTGGGAGTGTTCCCTTATCAGAACCAACATATACAGTAACCACACGCAGTTGGATAAAACAGTATTTACTTAGCATAATAATAATAACCTTTGAATAACGTTTCATACATAAACAGCATGACATTCCCCTGCATGAATATCATCACATCACCCCACACATGTAAATGGTTGCACCACTTTAGTGTCAGTCTTTATATCACCCTAGTCCTTGGTGTACCAATGTGCCAGGGCACTTAACCTCTTAGTGTCCACCAGCGATAGATTGGAGTGTGTGTGAGGGACAGCGCTTCCCTGTGTTGGGGCCCGTTGGTGCACTTTAATATAATACCTTCCTGGTTATGGTCCTAACCAGGAGAATCCTTGAGGAGTCTGCAATACCGCAACGTGATCCCACGTAGCGCTACACTGCTCTTTGCAGAAATGAAAGCACACGCTGACTCCACAGGGGAGGGATTTCCAGCCGGATTATCCCTTTGCAAACAGTCTCTGTTATGCTATCAGAGTCTCTTCCTCCTACACACTGTGCTGACAGTCAGACTCTGTCCTGCAACCTTTTTCTTACTAGGAGTACAGTGAAGGAGTCTCTGTCTTAAGGCAGTTCCCTACACAATACAGTTACTTCTCTACAGTGACTCAGGGAATTAACTGGGCCCTGGGGTTTAACGTCTGGCGAGCACTGCTCTTTGGATTTAACCTGCAGCTTCAGGCTCCTGGTCTTCACTGGCTGCTTCCTGTCCCAGCATGCAATAGTCTTTCCTGCTATTCAGCAGAATTCTGCAGCCCTACTGGCTCCCTGGTGTCAAGTGGTGTCACTGCCCCTGAGCATCATGGGGATTGTAGTTCTATCTGCAGCTTTTAACACAGGGAGCCTCATGCTCTCCCTCTAATGGCTGCCGCTCTGCAGCTTGCACTCGTGCGCCCCCTGAAAAGGCCGCCGCGGAGTTGCCCTGCTCATGCACAACCTCTAATGGTAAGGAGGGGGGGGGAACGGAAGCACGGGAGACCGGAGGGTACCTGGCTACATTAGTCTCTCTGGCTACATTAGTCTCTCTTTAAAACCTCGATTTCCTTGTCAACTTCTATCCCAATTGATCTTAATTTATACAACATCTGTTCTTTTTGTTGCAATTCTTTATAAAAGTCTCTTTCTCTTTTTGCTTTCTCGCAACCTTGCTTTCTAAAGAATTCTTTAATTTTAATCTTTACCTTTTCCCACCATAATAATATATTCTTATTATAATCTTCTGTTTTTTGCCACCTTTTATAATAATTTTTGAACAAATTCTGTATATCCCTGTCTTTCAATAATGACACGTTCAATTTCCATATCCCCTTCTTTACCTTCCTCTCCGTTGTTACTGCACAGTCACATCTCAGGGTTCTATGGTCTGAAAACACGTTACATTCCAGGGAACATCCTTCAATCTTAAAACTTTTATTCACAAAAATATAACCAATTCTTTATTTCACCTTTTTATTACTCCACGTATAATCTTCCCCAGTCTCTCCACTTTCTACCCAGGCATCCTTCATCTCCATATCCAATATGCTATTCTTCAGTTTATTTATCCTTTTATCAACCTTATTTCCTGCTCGATGGTTCTCTGTTAGATCACAGTTAAAGTCACCAGCCACTATTACTGGCTCAGTACCCAGTACATGCATCTCCAACACTTTCAGCAGCTCATACCTTTCATTCTTATCTGGTGACGCATACACATTCATACATTTCATATTCACACCATTCATACACACATTCACGACCAGCAATCGTCCCGCAATCACTTCCTCCACACTTCTAATCTCCACTTCATTCCCTCTAAATAAAATTGCTACACCTGCTGCCTTGTTTTGGTTACTCCCTGACCACTTAGATGGCCCCCCTTTCCAACTATTCTCATATTTTAGATAATCATATCCTGCAGGTATCCCACATTCTTGCAAGAACAGTATATCCGCATCCAATGACTTTAAATAATCACATAGAGCTGCCCTCCTATAGCAGCTCTTAATGCTCCTTACATTCAGTGAAACAATCTTGATTCCCATGGCCAGGTTACCTTTGTTTTCAGTCTCTACTTTGCAACCTGCCATTTTTTAAATGATACAAAGAAATCGTTTTTTACTTATCTGGCCCAGCAGCCGTGTCCATTTCATCCGCTTCTGAAACCGGCTGAGTCTCTAAAACCACAGAGACAGATAATGGTCTTTTCTCCTGCTCTGAGTCTTCTGACAGGGATCCAATCACAATCTCACTTATCGACCTAGTTGGTGTTGGTTCACTATCAATGATTGCTTCTTCCCCTTGCTCCATCATCTTATCTAAGGTCTCAAAAGTGTTTGAAACAGGCACCCCATAACCTTCTGCTTGCCATGTTGTAATTTCTGACACCCTTTCCTCTCTTCTCATCCCTTTGCACTCTATTGCCCGCTGTGGTTTTGAAGTTGTGCCTTTTTTACTGCCTTCTACTTCTGACCAATCTGTCTCTGTGCAATGCCCCGTATCCGATCTCTCTCCTTCCAACTTGGAGCTCCTTTTCACTCCCAATTCCTCGGGTTCAGCTGCCTCTTTTTCTATCAGCATCCTTATTTCCTCCTCTTCTATTGCAATCACTTCTTCGACAGGGAGAAACTTGTCTTCATTGAATACCCCCTGCTGCACAGGTGCTGTCCTCCTGGCCACATTTGCGTACGACCTTTTGTTACATTCTCTGTATAAGTGGTCTTTGCTTCCACAGAAGTTACAGCTTTTCTCTCTGCAGTCTTTCGTTTCATGTTCCTCTTTTCCACAATTCCTCCAGGTTTTTTTATTCATGCAATCTCTTTGGTCATGTCCATGCTTATTGCAATTCCTGCAAAAGTCCGGCATCCCAGAACAGAAAAGGAAACCTTTATTCCTCACAATTGCAAATACCGCCGGGGGGGGTGCTTTAGACCATTGGATGAACTATCGTCTGGGATTAGTATCCCTGAAAACACCTTTTTCCCATTCCATAGTCCATGTTCATTGTACACTTTTTTGATATTTTTGACCGCCTTACAATATTGGCTCAGGAATGCCGCAATTTCTTTATCTTTGACGTGCGGGTTGTACATATGTACCACAATGTTTTTCCACTCCGCCTCTTTCTTAAAAAGGAGTGTCACAGTTATCCCACTTAGTCTGGGGTCTTCCTTTTTCTCTTTGCACTGCTCATAAGCATGCATGCATTTCTCCTCCTGCTTGAAGGTTACGTCGTAGGTTCCCTTTTGGGGAAAATCTTGTAGGCATAATATCTCTTCCTTGTAAGGGAGTTCTAGCAGTTCTTCAAATATATCTTTTTTTTGGTTTCAAATTTTTTTATTAGGCATTTATACAACATACGGTTTTACAGATTTACATTTATGTCTTAGCCTAATACAGAGTTTTCTATTATTTTCCTTGTGAATAGTCTCGTCTAGCCTTCGACCCCTAATCCTGGATCGAGCGGGCAGGCGAGAAGGAAGAAACAGATAAAGCGAGAGGGTAGGAGGGGGATGGGGGGGAGGCCTCAATCTCCTCAACTTGTTGCGTGGGGGCAAATCCCCTGTCTCATCTAGCTCACGTTATGTGTGGGTCTGTTTTATTGTGCAATTCGAGTCAACCATGGTTCCCATACATTATAGAAAGATTTTGTTGATCTTTTCAGGAAGGCCGTCAGTTTTTCCATCAACATTACCTCCTGGATTCTCTTCTTAACTGTTTGCTTGGGGGGGGGGGGTGACACTTTCTTCCATGAGGGCGCCACCGCACACCTGGCCGCTGTTAATATGAAGGAGATTATTTTCTTGTTGGCCGATCCAAAGTCTCTATCGGTCTGGCCAATAAGTAGGTCAGCGGGTCAATGGGTATTGTGAGGTCTGTGACCTCTTTTATTATAATTTGTATTGTTTCCCAGTATTTTTGAATTTCTGGACAGGTCCACCAGATGTGGGCCATGTCTCCCTTTTGCCCGCAGCCTCTCCACCATAGGTCGGAGGCCAGAGGGTAGATTTGATTTATTCTGGCTCGAGTAAGATACCAGCGAAACAGTATTTTGTATATATTTTCTTTGATTGTGGTACAAATAGAAGTTCCTGAGACTGATTCCCAAATACTTTCCCAATCCTCTCGGTCTATAACTATATCCAATTCTGCTGCCCAAGTGAGCATATATTCATGGGTGGGGGCGACTTATGCCCTTTCCAGTTCTGCATAAATTTGGGTTATAAGACCTTTTTGGTGGGCTGTTTCTCTGCATAGCCTTTCGAACCTAGTGAGAGGGGGAAATTCCAACGTTGGGGATAGAGTTTGGATAAAGTGCCGAATCTGGAGGTACTTGAAGACGTTCAGTCCTGTTATTTCATATTTATTTTGTAGCCTTTGGTAACTCAGGAACTGCCCGAAGCTCAGGAAATCGGCAACTGCTCTGATTTTTTTGGTTGTAAATTGATCAAATTGTTTAGACTCACAACCCGGAGGGAATTTAGGGTTTTTGAGAATTGGAACGAGTTGGGAATTGGGGGTCGTGAGTTTGAATTTAAGTTTAGCTTTCGTCCAGATCGCCAACGTATGTCTCATTGCACCTAATTTAAATTTACTATTTTGCATGTCCTCCTTGTTCAGGGACCATAGGCATGCTGGTAGAGAAGGCGTGCCGGCGTATTGCATTTCTATGTCTAACCAGCAATATTGGTTTGAGTCCGCGTTCTACACGACTATTTGCCGTAGCTGGGTGGCCTGATAGTATCTTGTTATATCCGGGGCCCCCATACCCCCTCTTCCTCTCGAGGTGAGTAGGACTGCCCTTGCAATCCTTGTTTTTTTACCCTGCCAGATAAAATGGATGATTTGTTTTTGAATGGTCTTTAAATCTGAGCCAGGGATGTGGACCGGGAGAGTCTGGAAGTAGTATAACAATCTGGGGAGTATGTTCATTTTGACGGAGATCATTCTCCCGATCCTTCCCATTTGTCTAGGTCTTGTTTAATTTTTCGAAATAGGGCCGGGTAATTATGTTGGTATAGAGATTGGTAGTTCCTTGATATATTTACTCCCAAGTATTTTATATATGAGGAACTCCATCGGTAATTAAAATTTAGTTTGAGAAGTTTCACCTCTGGCTCTGGCAGGTTCAGATTTAGCGCCTCGGATTTGTCGCTGTTAATTTCGTATCCTGAAATTTCGCCAAAATCTTTAAGTTCTTTTTGGAGATTTGGTAGGGAAACTTGGGGTTTGGATAATGTAAGTATTATATCATCTGCGAACAGAGATATCTTATATTGTTTGTCAATTTCTAATCCTTGTATGTCTAAATTCTCTCGTATTTTAGATGCCAGGGGTTCTATAGTTAATGCAAAGAGGAGAGGGGACAAGGGGCATCCCTGTCTTGTACCATTTTTAATGTTAAATCTCTGTGAGTCGCCCCCTGGTAGTTTAACCATGGCTGACGGGTCTTGGTAGAGCTTGCGGACTCCTTCTAGATATGCGTCTTTAAAGCCAAATTTGCGCATGGTACTGTCTAGGAATAGCCAATCGATTCTATCGAACGCCTTCTCTGCGTCTAGACTTAGGAGAATGGCCTTGGTTCCAGTGGAGTGAACATGGTCTATTATGTTAATTATTTTGCGAGTATTGTCTGAGGCTTGCCTGCCTGCGACAAACCCTACTTGATCTATATTTATAAGTCTTGGTAGTATGGGATTTAATCTATTTGCTAGAATTTTGCTGTATAGTTTGAGATCATTATTAAGGAGGGAGATTGGACGGTAGCTTCCACATTACATCGGGTCTCTGCCTTCTTTATGTATAATGGCCAGATTTGCTAGAGACATTGAGGTGGGGATTGGATTCCCCTCCATTAAATGGTTGAACATTTTTTTTAGATGCGTGGAGAGGATTGGTAGAAATCTCTTGTAATAGACATTGGTGAAACCGTCTGGGCCAGGGGACTTAGCGAGTTTTAATACCTTTACCGCCGCTTCTAGTTCCTCTTTTGTTATCTCCGCGTTGAGAACAGCATTCTCCTCTTCTGTTAATGTAGGGAGATGGCATTTATCTAAGTATTTTTTTATAGCCTCTGAGGCAATTGGTTCAGGTCGGCTGTTCTTGGATCGTAAGTTATATAGTTCGGTATAGTATTTGGTAAACTCTGCCGCTATTTTATTATCGCTATATTGTACCTCACCAGATCTATTCTTGATCGCCGTTATTTGGGATCTTTTCTGTATGCTTCTCAATCTACTGGCCAAAAGTCTATCAGCCTTGTTGCCCTTATCGTAGTACTGTTGGTTTGTCCATTTGAGGGCTTTCTCTACATCTTCTAATTGCACTTGTTTGAGATTTAATCTGGCCGCGGATAATGACTTATAGATTCTCTTTGAGGGGTTAGCTTTGTGTGCTTGCTCCAGCGAGGTAATTTTATCAGTGAGGTCTTTAATCAATTTGTGTTTGACCTTTTTCCTATGGGATGCTATAGAGATAAATTTACCTCTAATTGCTGCCTTATGGGCCTCCCATAGGATTGCTGGAGATGTGACTGATCTTGTGTTAAAGAAGAAGTAATCCTTAAGTGTGGTTTTAATCTCCCTCTCTATCTCAGGATGGTTCAGCAATGAATCATTTAGCCTCCATGAATAAGATGTAGTTTTTATGAATGGCACCGATAGGGTCACTGTGATGGGGGCGTGATCTGACCAGGTAATCGGGCCTATGTCTGTCTCAGTAGAGGCTTCTAGGACATTCTTAGTTGCCAAAAAATAGTCAATGCGCGAATAGGTCTGGTGAGGTGTTGAGTAAAAGGTGTAGTCCCTCTGGCCCTGGTGCTGGGATCTCCAGATATCTACCAACGAGAATTCTTGGAGAATCCCCCTGAACCTTTTCCCGGTGTGGTGGGAGTGGGTTGTATGCGGGCGACCCATTATGGATGATTTGTCCTCCGCGGGGTTTAGGACCATATTCAGTTCTCCGCCAACGAGCATTGATGACAAATATCCCGGGTCAATGCCCTCGAGAACTGTTTTCAAAAACTCAGTTTGGTTCTCATTGGGGGCATACACATTGATCAGAGCAATTGCCGAACCTGCTAGTGAGCCATATACCACTAAAAATCTACCCTCTGGGTCCACTGTTGTTTTGACGTGATTGAATGGGGTGCCTTGTCGGATTAGGATAGCTACCCCCCTTTTTTTACTACTAAATGATGCAAAAAAGCACATTGGGAACACTTTTTTGAATAAATTTGGGGGCTCTTGGGATGTGAAGTGGGTTTCCTGCAGGAATATGATGTCACCCCCTGATTTTTTCATGTCTTGAAGAGCTAGTCTTCTTTTCCTTTTATTTTGCAGGCCTTTGACATTGAGCGAGCTGATCTTAATCGGGGACGATTTGGCCATTAGGTCGTTTTGTTATATTTGACCCCGTGACCCTACCTTTCCCACTAGGGGGGGTCTGGATTCTATGTTTTGTATGTTCTTTATACCCCAGCAAACAACTAGGGTAAGTATGTGTTTCCATCAAGATGGGCCTGGCGGGTCGAGGAGATGTGAGGCAGGGGAGGGAGGGGGGAGTCAAGATCTGCTGGGACAGAACCAGCAGATGAAGAAGAGAGGTGAATAGGTCCAGGTTTGGGCCTAACAGTGTTGCCAGGTCTCTGGGCGACTGGCATTCGGGCTGGGGAGCCCTTCGGGGTTAGTTCCAGCGTCAACGAATGGTGGCCATCAGAGGGGACCAGACCCTCTGGTGTTTTTTATCCGATGGCACTTTTACCCCCCACCTCCACTGTGAGTTATAAGTTTTCTGTTGTTAGCTCTCTAGTGGGTGAGGAGGAGGGATGGGGGGGAGGGGGAAATGGCGGAAGGGGGAGGGGTGGTGAGGTGGAGAGAGGGGTGGTGGGGGGGGATAGGGAGGTGGGGGGGATAGTGGGGGAGGGTCGAGGGGAGGGGTGGGGGTAGTGGAGGGGAGGGAGGGTAGGGTTGTGGCGGGGGGGGTCCTTGATTGGCTGTAGTTTGTTCCCCACATCCGTGGTATTGACAGACTACAACTTTATGTGTTTGGGTGGTCCCCTTCTCACAGCGGTGTGAGTGCACGGTTGACTGGGGTAACCATGTATCTCTTGTGTACTTCTGGACAACATGGATGGGAGGAATGATAAGTTCCGTGGGAGGGGAGGGGGGGGAGGGGGGAATAGGGGAGGGGGGGGAGGGGGGAATAGGGGAGGGGGGAATAGGGGAGGGGGGTAGAGGGGAATAGGGGAGGGGGGGTAGGGCCGAGGGTAGTCTTGTGCAGTATTGATCTTTTTTACAGGTATCTGTATGCTCTGGTGTGGCAGTCGTTGCTGTCACAATAGTGGTTGGTCGGGCTGCATGGTCTGCAGACCTACCCGTGTAGAATCTGTGTGTTTAGTATAACAGTCTATTTAACAGCCTAAATGCAAGTAATTACCTTCTTCAAACATAATAACATATGTACCAACATTTCTAGTAACATTCCTAACAGGTATACATGGCTAGACAGTTATTAGTGAGGGTGGGAGATTAGCCCTTGTGTTTTAACATAACGATGCATTTGACCTCATGGTGAGGGTCAATCCCATTGTTCCTCCAGTGATTGCCAACGAGGAGGTTGTTAATGTCTCTAGGTGTAATTGTGTTGCTATGTTGAGTTCCGCAGGGAGAAGCAAAGGGGTGGGGGGGAGGGGGATGGCAAAACGGGGGGGTTATGGGAGAGGGGATGGGGGAGGGGGCCGGAGCGCTAGAGGGGGGGTCCTAGTTTTGGGTCTACTTTATTCACTACCTCTGCGGTATATGCAGTTTCTTTTCCTGTGTGTCTATGTGACTGCAGCCGCACAGAGATCTGTATGCATGTGTGATCCGGGTATGCATATGTCTCTTATGCTACTCAAGGCGGCATGAAGGGGAGGGGTGACAGGTTCTGTGGGGGGGGGGGGCAGTGGGAGGGGTATGAGGGGGAGGGATAGAGGGATGGGTTTACTTGGGTTGCAATTGTATCCATTATAGTTAACATTGATTTCTGGCATGAATGCATTTACGGCTACTGTGGTGTATAACCATGTCTGCGCGGGCCGTGAGTCTACTCCTGACCATTTTGTGTGTGTGACAGATCGACATACTTAACAGCTTAAATGACAGTAATCATCTTCATCCCACATATTAACGTGTATAACAACATGTGCAATAACAATCTTATAAGGTATACATGGCTATCTAGGTATTGGTAAGGGTAGAAAAACAGTTCTTTGTGGTCTAATATAGGGATGGGAGTTACAGCTTGGTGAGGCTCATTCCAATTGTTCATCGGGTCACATTAGCCAGCACCAGTACCCAGAGTCAAACGTAATAACACAGTCCCGACGATCAGATCCACCCGGGGGGGGGGGGGGGGGGTTAGGTTCTATAGCCTGATAATAACAATAATTGTCCGATCCATATGTATTTTCCCACCTGCTATTTAGCCTGGGAAGCCTTGTCTAAGCTGTGAGTGAGGTCTGCGGTCTTTTGTTAGCTTAATGGGGTACAGGGGTTGTTATGGTTTAGTTATCTATGGCCCTCAGGTATGTGGCCCCCATTTAGATTCGTGGAACGCCCCCCCCCCACTTCTGTTCGGGTCTGCTTCAGCAGTCGGATTTTGGCCAGATATGCTAGACCGGAATGTTGAGTGTCAATTACTCACGCTTGTTGGGGCTTCCAGCCCTTCACCCGGAGGTCGCAGTTCTCGGGGAGTTTCGACTATTTGGCTAGGGTTTCAGCTCCCGGTAGTGCCGCACAGAAGGCTGGGTAAGTATTGAGCAAGGGAGAAAATAAAAATGCGAGAGGGGTCGGGGTGCGCCCCTTCTCCCTCCCGCTTCCATCTTCCCATATGTGCAGCTGGGCTGCCCGCCTTTGGTCGCTTCGGTCCTCGGCCATCTTATCAGGTAGGTGCTGCTGGCAGGGTAGGAGACGTCGGGTTGAGTTTGGGTGCGGTGCGGTTTCTCGCCGGCTGCTTCCCTCCTTTAGGCGGTGGCGTGATGGTGTGTTGCTGATCGACGGTGTTTGTTTCACGTTTGCTGCGCTGTCTCGGTGGGCGTTTAGACCAGTCTGTGGCTCGGTATTTTGGTTGGTGGGGATTTGATTTCTTTATTTGTTTCTTTGGTCCCTCTGCCCCGTTAGTCTTTCTGACGCTCTGATCGGAGGTTCCGCCGGACCAGTGGTTTCAGCGCTCCAGCTAGGAGGGGATGTAAGGTTTAGCGCCCTGGCAAATTGTTCCATATCTTCTGGATGTTTAATTGAGAGGAATTTGCCGTTTCGCTGTACCAGGAGCTTAAATGGGAACCCCCACTTATATTTGACCGCGTTGTCCCGTAGTAAGACAGTTAGGGGTCTTAGCTCCTTGCGGCGGTTGACCGTGGTTTTGGAGAGGTCATTATATATTTGTAGGGGGTCCTCTTTGAACGTGATGGGTTCCTTGGCTCGGCAAACCTCCATTATCCTTTCCTTTACTGAGTACCTATGGAAGCGGACAATCACATCCCCCATCCGGTTCGGTTCCTCAGACCGCGGGCCCAGTGTGCGGTGGGCTCTATCCATTTCCAGATCTTTGTGATCTAGGTCCCCGCATAGTGAAGTAAAGAAATCCAAGAGATAAGCCTTTAATTGACCTGGGGCCACCGATTCTGGGTTACCGCGTATCCAAATATTTTGCCGCTGATCGCGGTTCTCTTGGTCTTCCAGGCATTCACGGAGGCTTTGTACCTCTGCCCCTAGCCGATAGATTTCGTTTGCGGCCGATTCCTGGGCTTGCGTAGTGTCTGCCATTTTGGCCTCCAGGGCCGATGTGCGCTCAGTAAGGCCTGTTATGTCCTGCTTCAGTTCGGTAACTGCGGCTCTTAGGTCTGCCTGCAGTGATGTATGCAGGTTATCTAACATAGAGGCCATGAGGTCTTTCATGTACTCGCGGGTGAGCCCTTCCTCTGTCGGGGGAGGCTCCTCAGATCGGTCCCGATCTGTTCCAGCGCCATCTTGATTTCTGGATGCCGCCTCTGAGCTCCGTGGGGAAGGGGCAAAGTATTTGGTGACTTCCTGAGTCGATTGGGCTTTTTGTCTGCCAGCCATATCTGCAGGGTATGTAGTCCAGGGGGTTAGTTTTTAAGGGGGGAATTTTGGGGGGAAGAGTGCCAATATTTGGTGGGTTTATGCGAGTCTGAGGAGCTCCTCTCCTACACGACCATCTCCGTCGGCGTCCTGGCCACACCCCTCCTTCAAATATATCTTTAATGATGAAACGCAAATCTTTTGTACCTCTCTGCTCCTCTCCCACCATAAAGCGTATCGAGTTCCATAGTCGCGCTGAAGCCGACGAAAAGGCACCTTCCTCCATCTTCAGTCCGCTCCGCCTCCTCCTCCACCTCATACCAAAGATAGCCCACGGCTATGGGGCGATCACTCCCTGCTGCTCAAAAAAACCTCACCCCCCCCCCCTATAGCTGCATCTGGCTTAAGGTCTTTCGACCGATGCCACAAGGCCGAGAGGGCTACCGCTCTTCCTCGCTGACCCCTGACTTTTTTCCTTTTTTCTTCGTAGCCCGGGCGGTGAAAAAAAGTGATCCACCTCTGTATCCGTGCTCGTGATCCACGCTGTGAGATCAGGTGCTCAAAACTTGTGACAAAGTCCACTCCGGAGAGTAGGCCAGTCCGTGCCATAGACAGTCCTCTCCAGCCGAAGCCTTGGAGTCCTGCTGTTACATCGACATCATCATCCGAGGAATCCGACGTCCATCCTGTTCCCTCCTAGTGCAGCTGGCGCCGCAGGAGGGTCCAAGTCTTTAGGGTGTTCGGCTGACGCCTACTAACCCACCGCAATCTTCCCCCGAAGGGATGGCGACTACTAGCCAGCACTCAGTCTTTGCTCTCCGGAGAGAGGGGTGACGATAACCCAACACGAAACCGAAACAAAAATCCATGGTGCGAGTGCTCCAGTGCTCTGTGTGATGCAGTGCAGGAGGTGCTCAGACGTACAAACACAAAAAGGTGTGCACGAGTGCACGCCCGGCCCCGTGCAAGGCCAGGCGGTGACAAAAATAATTGGCTTGTCCCCTCAGCGGAAGGCAATAAGGGGGGCCAAGTGCGGGAAAAATAGGGGTGCGAATAATCAGTGCTCGTGCCAAGTGCTCTTGAAGTGGAGGTTGCAAATCCTCAACCTCCACAACCCGAAGGTGCAGCAAGTGGTACTGCCCCAGGTTAACCACTCCTGGGGTGCAGAGAAAATAGGCCCGGGCTACTTTGCATCCGCATTCTCAGGCCATGACCAGAGGACCAAGTGTAGTCTGGAGAATCTGCCCTTCACAGGACAGACACTACACTTGATCTTAGCCAAAAGGCCGAGAAGCGATAACCAGAAATGGGCCCCTGCCCGAGCGCCGCCCGATGGCCAGGGGCACTACGGTTTAGGGAGAAGGAAAGGGCGGGAGAGGGAGCCGCTTGCTGCCCGCTTTCCTCCACCTGCATGCCTGCCTCCGCTCCTTCCAACACAGCTCCGGGGAGTCTATGCAGCGGCGGCGGCGGCGATGACGACGGATGCAAAAGCCAAAGACTTTCTATGGAGCAAAGAAAAGCAGCCAAACACACTGCCGGGGGGGGCCCACAAGGCCAAAAAACAGCAAAAAAGGCACATGCTTCCAGTTCTTTTTCCGGCACCAGTCTTCGCCTGTTCATTTGCATAGGAACCGCCCACTTTTTCTCTGCTCGCCGACTCGTCTGGGCTGCCATGAAACTCAGGCAGCAAGCAGGCAGTGGCTGGGGTTTTCAGTTCAGGTCATTTCAGCCACCCATTGTGACATCAACCTAGCAAGTCAGGCATTTGCTGTTGCGGCAGTGTTTCCTATGCAGGCTATTTGGATACAGCTTCAACAGGAGTTTCTTAGGTATCTGCTCGTTCGGACTGAATTAGGCAGCAGGCGGCACTCCTGCTCCATGCGAGGAGCTAGCTGAAAAGAAAAGATAGTAAGAAGCCAGGCAAAAGAACGGACAAGACACAGCAAAACGAAGGAGGCTTTATTTTGTCGTCATTTCTTCTTCTTCTTTCTTTCTTTGCAAAAGAAAGAGCCAAAAAAAAGCATGCTTATATTTTTGCCGTCAGTTTGTTTCAGATATCCCCAAAGGGAAGTGCACCGGTCCTGGAGGTACTGCAATACCAGGTCAATGCGTGGAGTGGACAGAGCAAGCTCTTCTTCCATCTCCCTGTTCTAAAAATCCATTTAATATATGGTCCCCAGATAGGGGACGTATCAGATATTAAACTGATAAGAACAGATTTTTTGTTTTTCAAGGTTTTTATTAGCGCATAAGAAAATCTTTACAAAAATTTGACATAGAATAATCATGGTTAGTAGCATATTTATTCTCACTAAACATGAATCAAAAGGCTATATTTAGCCATTCCTACTTACATAAAGGAAAAGCCCTAGTCAGATTAAATAGTACTTTGACGTCATTTTACATTTATGGGAGGATCCCTTTTACTTTTTTGTTTTTAGCCTTTCTTCTCGAAAGCCTCTTATTCTCTTCACAATATACTTTTTTCCCACGGTACCACTGTGGGGAGGAACATCAGCCCGCCTCTACTCTCCGGATGTTCCATGTTAAGGGCCCATAATCATAACCTTAATATTAACCATTTCACTATCATAACTACTTTTCCGTAGTTCATTCCCTTAACATAAAAGTATATTGCTCTGATTTGCCTTTTCCTTGAACACAAAATTCACTTAGACAGAGACTTCCGGTGACGTCAGCGCACATGGTCTGCTGAGGAGAGAGCTCCGGAGCCGTCCGGTGTATAGTGACCTAAGAATAGCGCCAATCTGGACGAAAATACAATAAAAGGCAACCGGAACACGGCGCAACTTGATGGAGAAGGATTTAGGAGTGCTTGTAGACAGCAGGCTTAGCAATAGTGTCCAATGTCATGCAGTAGCTGCAAAGGCAAACAAGATCTTATCTTGCATCAAACGGGCAATGGATGGAAGGGAAGTAAACATAATTATGCCCCTTTACAAAGCATTAGTAAGACCACACCTTGAATATGGAGTACAGTTTTGGGCACCAATCCTAAGAAAAGACATTATGGAACTAGAGAGAGTGCAGGGAAGAGCCACCAAATTAATAAAGGGGATGGACATTCTAACTTATGAGGAGAGGCTAGCTAAATTAGATTTATTTACATTAGAAAAGAGGCGTCTAGTGTCCCTTAACGTAAAGGGGCTAAATTCAGTAATTAAGAGAAGACTGGCCCTCCAGGAACTCAAAAAAACAAAAGGAAATATACAATTCCTCCAGGAAACCCATTTTAATACTACATCTCCCCCAAACACCTTCAAAAAAGACTACCCCCAAGCATATTACGCGTCTTGCACAAAAAAACGAGGGGTGGCTATATTATTCAAACATAACACGCCATTCACCCTAAAAAAAGCGGAATCAGACCCAGAAGGCAGATACTTAATTCTATATGGCTCACTCACTGGAGTAGAAATAGTCTTAGTGAACGTATACTCCCCAAATGATGGGCAAGCAAAATTTTTAAGGGACTTATGTGATAACATATCCCCCCAGCCAAGAACCACACTACTGATAGGAGGAGATATGAATATGATCGTCACCCCAGAACTAGACAGAACAAGTGCACAAGGAACGTCTCACCCACGCATCACTGAAAAAAATGCGAAAGACTTTAGAAACATTTTAAAAGAATACTCGCTTATAGATATTTGGAGAGCGCAGCACCAGGGCCAGAGGGACTACACGTTCTACTCACCCCCGCACCAGACCTATTCAAGGATTGATTATTTTCTGGGAACCAAAGATGTTCTCCAGGCATCCTCCCAGTCAGACATAGGGTCAATATCATGGTCGGACCACGCTCCGGTCTCACTAGTACTCTCTCTCCCCTTCAGTAAAAGCACTCAATATAATTGGAAATTAAACGATTCTCTGTTGAACCAAATAGATGTAGAAATAGACATTAAACAAAAATTCAAAGAATATTTTACGCTGAATAAGGGCTCCGTAGAGTCACCAGCAATGCTTTGGGAAGCCCATAAGGCTACAATAAGAGGGACTATTATTTCCATAGCATCGTATAAGAAAAAAGCTAAGCAAAAATTATATAATGAATTAATGGAAAAAGTGCAGCTTTTGGAACAGAAACATAAAAATAGCCCTCAAAAAAATTATTCAAAGTACTAGATAAAACTAGATCTGAATTGAAGCAGATACAACTAGACGAAGTGGAGAGGGCGTTAAGGTGGACCAAGCAAAAATATTATGATAAAGGTAACAAAGCCGATCGACTATTGGCGTCCAAACTTAGAGGACTGAGAATCAAAACGCAAATTTCAGCTATTCAAACTAGTTTAGGAACAAAAACATACAACGAGAAGCAAATAGCAAAAGAATTCTCGGAATTCTACCTTAAATTATACAATTTAAACTTCCCAAATAATAGATTATCGGGATCGGAGGCTATCTCAGATTACCTGGGGAAGTGTAAACTCCCAGAACTTACAGAAGAAAATCATTTAGAACTAAATAAGGACATAACACAGGAAGAACTGCTAGAAGCCATAGCTCAATTAAAAGCTAGTAAAACGTCGGGCCCAGGTGGCTTTTCAAACCAGTACTATAAAAAATTGAAGAAGGTACTAGCCCCATATATGCTGGATATGTTTAATTCGTTCCTAGGGGGGGCAGATATTCCGACAACAATGTCCAAAGCAAATCTAGCAATCATACACAAGGAAGGGAGAGACCCATTACAATGCGGTAACTATCGCCCCATAGCCCTCCTTAATTCGGATCTAAAACTCTTTAGCAAAATCTTGGCAAACCGACTCACCCCAATATTGCCCAGTCTAATTGATATAGATCAATTCAGGTTCGTCTCAGGAAGACAGGCCTCTGATAATACCAGAAAAATTATCAACCTTATAGACCATGTACACCTCTCAAATACGAAGGCGATCCTGTTGAGTCTAGATGCAGAGAAAGCATTTGACAGGATACGATGGGATTTTTTAGATCAAACTTTGATCAAATTCGGATTTAGGGGCCAATACTTAGAGGGGATCAGAGCCCTATACAAAACTCCCACAGCAGTCGTGAAACTCCCAGGAGGAGACTCAAGCCTCATAAAAATTACTAATGGTACCCGACAAGGATGCTCCTTATCTCCGCTTCTATTCGCCCTCTCCATAGACCCCTTGGCAGAGACAATTAGAGACGAAAAGAATATCAAAGGTATCGAAATTGGAGAGACAATTTACAAAATATCCCTGTTTGCTGACGACATTATACTAACCCTTTCCAACCCACTGACGTACCTACCAAATTTACAATCCCAATTAGACCAATTTAGTAAAATTTTGGGATATAAAATTAACACGGACAAGTCGGAGGCTCTGAATCTTTCATTAACAGCATCAGAAGTTAAGCTGTTACAGGCAAACTTTAATTATAAATGGAGCTCGATAAAAATTAAATATCTGGGAATACAGATAACGAGCTATTTTAAGACCCTATACCAACACAATTATCCCCCTCTCTTTGAAAAGATCAGAAAAGATCTGCAGAGCTGGAACGAATATCAGATCTCTTGGCTGGGAAGAATAGCCACAGTTAAAATGAATATCCTGCCAAGACTCCTATATTATTTCCAGACGCTACCAATAGTCATCCCACTAGCAGAACTTAAAAATATCCAGAATAGAATTTTTCAATTCATCTGGAAAAACAAAAGACCAAGGGTTGCTAGAGCAATTTTGCTAGCTCCAAAAGATTGCGGAGGTATGGGAGTCCCGGATATCACTAAATACTATCTAGCGGCCCAACTAAAACAAGTAATAATGTGGAACAACGACCCAACTACAAGTTGTTGGCTGGGGATTGTCTACCTATGCAGGACCCTCTTCTCTGCCGGCAACCCTTTGAACCGGGGGAGGGAGGGAGAGCCTAGCAGATAAATTAAAACTGGGAGCAATGATGTGTACATGGAGGATATGGTCAAGAAATAAGGAGAAATATCATTTGGCATCGTCCCCCACTCTAATGACCCCCATATTTAGCAATCCCAAGTTTATCCCAGGCTGCCTCCCAAAGGGACTTAGTAAATATAAAGAGCTGAGGTTGGTAATGGCTGATGACTATGTATCCAAAAATAAGATTCTTGCACTCCCAGAGTTGGAGAAAAAGCATAAAATTACAAATTTACCGGAGTTTGGTTATTTACAAATTCGACATTACCTACAAACAGTTTCAAAAGACACAGCGTTTGCTGCTATGACAAAATTTGAGAGACTATGCAGAAGAGGCTATTATTGCAAAGGTCTGATTTCTGAGGTATATCTGGGTCTGGTGTCAGCTGCGGCACAATCTAAGCATAGTTACATGCTAAAATGGGCAGAGGACTTAAACCTAGAATTAGATAGAGATGACTGGGAGGATATCTGGGAAGCGGCCTCTAAAACATCAATCTGCACAACTACAAAAGAAAACATATACAAAATTATGCTTCGTTGGTACCTAACCCCAAGTAGGTTGAGCCAGATTTTCCCCGGGTCCTCAGATTTGTGCTGGAGAGGATGTGGGCAAAAAGGAGATATGGCTCATATCTGGTGGAATTACCCAAAAATTCAGGGGTTCTGGATCATGATACAAACAATGATACGAGAGCTCCTGGGGCTAGAGATAGAGGTGGACCCGCTGGTCCTGGTGCTGGCTGAACCAATAGAGGACCTACAACCCCAAGAGAACAAAATAATAAGCCACGTCCTCACTGCAGCTCGATGCTCGGTAGCCGCGGCATGGAAAAAAATAATTCCCCCCTTCAAGCAGACAGTACTGAGAGGGGTCAAGGAAATAAGACTAATGGAACTCCTCTCGGCACAGCTGAGTCAAAAGGTTGATAAGTTCCATAAGGTTTGGTCAGTATGGCCAGACAATTAATAATAAAACATAGGGACCATACAAGACTGGAGTTAATAGGCCACAAACCCCCCTACCCCCCCCCCCCCCCCCCCACCCACTCCCCCTCCCTCTTCTTTCTTGCTTTTTTCTCCACGATCCTTGATTTTCTATGAGAGAGATGCCCGGAAGCGGCTGCTTCCTAAATAGGTTGTTAAATTTTCAAAAAGAAAAAGTATACAAGTGTTTTGTAGAATTCAACGGCTGTAAGTTAATTTATAAGAAACAGAAGACAACAAGAGTATTATTTAGGTTGTAATATAATGTTTAATATTTTTTTTTCTTTTGATACACTGTGAAGTTGAAACCTGTTATTTGATGTCATTCTCTCAAAAAACAATTTAAAAAATTGAAACAAAAAAAAAAAAAAAGAAAAGAGGCGTCTAAGAGGGGATATGATCACTATATACAAATATATTCAGGGACAATACAAGGAGCTTTCAAAAGAACTATTCAGCCCACGGGCAGTACAAAGGACTCGGGCCATCCCTTAAGGTTGGAGGAAAGGAAATTTCACCAGCAACAAAGGTAAGGGTTCTTTACAGTAAGGGCAGTTAACATGTGGAATTCATTACCCATGGAGACTGTGATGGCAGATACAATAGCTGGTAAAGGTATACAGGGATATACCAAATAAGTATACATGGGAAGGATGTTGATCCAGGGATTAATCCTATTGCCAATTGTTGGAGTCAGGAAGGAATTAATTTTTCCCCTTAATGGGGTTTTTTTGTTTGCCTTCCTCTGGATCAATAAGTATAGATATAGGATAAAGTATCTGTTGTCTAAATTTAGCATAGGTTGAACTTGATGGACGGAAGTCTTTTTTCAACCTCATCTACTATGTAACTATGTAACTCCCAAGGGATGAGCAGAAAGTTGAAGGGACACGCGCAGACGAGTGTAAAGAGCTTTTTCATGCCGTCGCAGAAAGTCCCTGCCAGAGACGGCCCGATCCAAGATGGCGGCCGGGCGTCCTCCATAGAAATGCCTGACAGCATACCTGAGCAGTGGAGAACAACCAGAGGTAACCAGGGATTATCTAGAGGCTTTATTCCTGAGAATGAGACAGGGATTCCAGGAGGATCTGACCAAAGCCATCCACACTCTCAAAGCAGACATGAATGTTTTGACAGAGAAAACTGTCACTCTGCAAAAAAGGTGGAGGACATAGAACACTCCTATTCCCAAGCAGAGGACGAAATAAACAGATTAAACTATGAAATCCGCTCCCTAAAAGAGAACGCAGAGGAACAAGAAAATAGAGACTGCCGCCAAAACCTCTGCGTGCGAGATATCCCGGAGGCAGTAGAGACTACGCACTTACAGCCGTATCTGAAAGACCTGCTTTCCTACCTGGTCCCTGAGCTGAAGCAGGAACAAATGGAGCTAGATAGAGCACACAGGACATTGGGCCTGAAATCGCAAGATCCTAAGAGGGCCAGAAACGTCATCATACGCGCTATTCCTATACAACTAAGGAAAAAGTGCTCACAGCCAGCAGGGAAAGAGGTGAGGTTCAATTCCGTAATACCCCCTGGAAATCTACAGCGACCTATCTAAAACAACAGTAGACAGGCGAAGAGAAATGCGGCCCCTTACACAAAAATTAAGGGATCACAAAGTGAGGTACAGATGGGGCTTCCCCTTTAAATTGATGGCGCAGGCAGGAGGGAAGATCCAAGTGGTGTCCTACATGGAAGATGGCCGCAGATTCCTAAGGGCCTTGGGACTCCAACATACAGATGATGAAGTGGCATCTGAAGGAGCAGAAGAAGAGCAGCCCAGACAAGGAATGACGAAAACGCCAAGGACATCCCAACGCCTGGCTTCGCAAAGGAACCCTACGCACGATCTGTAAAGAAGAACAGCCGACGCAGGATGTGTAAAGAGGAACAGCAGAGCAGCGGTTGTCATCGCCCGCCCCCCCCCCCCTCCTCCTCTGCACCTTGATAATCAGGGAACCTCCCGGATGATTGTCTACAAAGTTCAACCTGCTGGCCCGTTGAAGAGCCAGAGAGCGGATAGAATACCCGTGAGTTATTTGAAGAATGGGACTCAGGCCCAGACGCGGCAGGGTGAATGGGAGGACGTGAGTAAAAGAGGCAAATAGCCCCCGGATGGGGTCAGGGGGTGGGTTTGGGGGGGGGAGGGGTCCACCAAGGTTTTTCCTGAGCAAGACCGGACTGAACCTAAAAGTTTGAACACTACTATCCCCAGAACGATGTCACTGGGATAATTCTTCTATAGGAAGTTCTGTTAGACTTTTTTCAGGCTGCAACCACTGTCAATGTTAATTCCAGGTCTATGTGTTTCCTAATGTTAATCCTCTGGCACCACCTTGTGGTGAATCCCAGAAATGATGGCAAAAAGGAGACAGAACTACTGTAGAAAGCAGAGTAAATAATTTTCAGGAGCACATAAAGTCTGGGCATAATCAAACTCTTTGTTACGCCAAAATATGTCTACCCTTGCTATCATTGTATTGGTTTATATCATGTCACTTTGTTTCAGGTTTAAGTTATAGCTAAATATTAAAGCTCTCTAGGAGGGAAATATGGAAAAGAGTCACCGTGGAAAAGACTAGGCTTGCTATGTCAAATCAAAAGTAATGTGAAAGACTAGAAACTGTACAGTAGGTTGAGCAATATTAAGCTTTTAACACTCTTCAGAGGTGAAATTCGGTTACACAAAGTGTTAAGTTGTTGTTTCACAGTGCCATACATGGTCCCGATTGGTTTCTGAATACTCCTGAGGGGCTCCATGACCTCCTTGGTACAGTAGATACCGGAACGCGACCCATGGAGAAGTCTCCAGAGGGCAATAAGCCCACACCCCTCACCCTTAGCGTGGTGGGGGTTACTACGTTAGGGCGTAGTTATCGCCCACTTTCTCTTTTCTTCTTCCTCTCTTCTGCCCTTTTGTCTCCCCCTCCCCAGGTGTCCAGTCAGTCCCTCTCCAAGTCAATCCCCCCAGCACAGAGCAAACAGAGGTCAGAAGATTTAGAGCCACAGACACTAATAAGACACAAGGATTTCACCTAGGCATGCACGCATAGGAAGAAGGTAGGTCGCCCCACCACCCTGGGAAAGTGGAGGGATCTCTAGGCCTCACCCAATTAAAAAAGGAAAAATGGCAAATAAAACACCCCTAAAAATAGTATCCCTAAACGTAAAGGGGTTGAATTCAGTAATAAAGAGAAGACTTGCCTTGCAGGAACTCAAGAAAACAAAAGAAGATATATTATTCCTCAAAGATACCCATTTTAACACCACTTCTCCCCCAAACACCTTCAAAAGAAATTATCCCCAAGCATATTACGCGTCCTGCACAACAAAAAAACGGGGGGTAGCTATATTATTCAAACATAATGCACCATTCACCCTAAAAAAAGCGGTATCAGACCCTGAAGGCAGATGTTTAATTCTATATGGCTCACTCACAGGGGTAGAAGTAGTCTTAGTTAATGTATACTCCCCAAATGACGGGCAAGCGAAATTTTTGAGAGACTTAAGCGATAATATACTGTCCCGGCAAGCTTTATTCTAAAGCTTGCCGGGTTAAATGCGGGCCAATCGCGGGGCTTTTCTCCGATTTGAATCGGAGTTTCCCGCGCGGCGGCTGCTTCAATAGATAAGCGCTAATGGCGCTTATCATTGAAAGCGCCCGAGGCGCGGGGAAAACGGCCGAAGATAGCCGCGCGCCGTCCGCGGGTTAAAAATACCCGCGGAGGCAGTCGCTTTAGATTAAAGCTGGCCGCCACTCTATCCCCCCAGCCAAAAACCACACTACTGATTGGAGGAGACATGAACATGATAATCACCCCAGAACTAGACAGAGCAAGTGCGCAAGGAACGTCACATCCACGCATTACATAAAAAAATGCTAAAGAATTTAGAAACATCCTAAAAGAGTTCTCACTCATAGATATTTGGAGGGCGCAGCACCAGGGCCAGCGGGACTATACATTTTTTGCCCCTACACCAGACCTATTCAAGGATTGATTATTTTCTGGGAACCAAAGATATTTTCCAGGCATCCTCCCAGTCAGACAAAGGCTCAATATCATGGTCAGACCACGCTCCGGTCTCACTAGTACTCTCTCTCCCCTTCAGTAAAAACAATCAATACAATTGGAAACTAAACGATTCTCTTTTAAACCAAATGGATGTAGAAATAGACATTAAACAAAAACTCAGAGAATATTTTACCCTGAATAAGGGCTCAGTAGAGTCACCAGCAATGCTATGGGAAGCCCATAAGGCCACAATAAGAGGGACTATCATTTCCATAGCATCATACACTACCGACACACTTTATTGAAGTGTGGTCGGTACCGCAAGCCGGGAAATCTCCCGGCTTGCTAGTGGCCGCCCCTCGGCGTGCCGCGCGTCATAGACGCGCGGTCACGCGTCATCGGGAGCGTGCGCCCCCTGCACGCGTGTCCAGGGGCTCCCCGAGGGAGCCCTGGTGTCCCGCGATCGCGGGACAGCGGCAGGGGGTTCCGGGGGACCCGGCGGACCCGGCAGCGGTAGGGAGAGCGCCCCGATCGGAGGGCACTCTTCCGCTGCTTCGGCGTGCGCCCGTCACACTCGGGCGCGCGCCAGGCTACTGCTGCGGCACAGAACGGGCAAATGCTCGAATAAACTGTGCCGCAGCAGTACAAGAAAAAAGCTAAGCAAAAATTATACAATGAATTAGCTGAAAAAGTGCAGCTCCTAGAACAGAAACATAAAAATAACCCCTCAAAAAAATTATTTAAAGTATTAGATAAAACCAGATCTGAATTGAAGCAGACACAACTAGATGAAGTGGAGAGGGTGTCAAGGTGGACCAAACAAATGTATTATGACAAAGGTAACAAAGCTGACCGACTATTAGCGTCCAAACTTAGAGGACTGAGAACCAAAACGCAAATCTCAGCTTTTCAAACTAGATCAGGAGAAAAAACATACAATGAGAAGCAAATAGCAAAAGAATTCTCTGAATTCTACTTTAAATTGTACAATCTAAACTTTCCAAAGAATAGATCATCTGGATCGGAAGCTATCTCCGAGTATTTGGAGAAGTGTAAACTTCCAGAACTCACAGAAGAAAATATCTTAGAACTGAACAAAGACATAACGCAGGAAGAACTTCTAGAAGCCATTGCTCAATTAAAAGCTAGTAAAACGCCGGGCCCAGATGGCTTTTCAAATCAGTACTACAAAAAATTTAAGAAGGTACTAGCCCCATATATGCTGGATATGTTTAATTCGTTTCTAGGGGGAGCAGATATTCTGACAACAATGTCTAAAGCAAATCTAGCGATCATACACAAGGAAGGGAGAGACCCATTACAATGCGGTAACTAATGCAGCCCCATAGCCCTCCTTCATTCGGATCTAAAACTTTTTAGCAAAATCTTGGCAAACCAACTCACCCCAATATTACCCAGTTTAATTCATATAGATCAAGTCGGGTTTGTCTCGGGAAGACAGGCCTCTGATAATACCAGAAAATTTTTCAACCTTACAGTATAGACCATGTACACCTCTCAAGCACGAAGGCTATTCTGTTGAGTTTAGATGCAGAGAAAGCATTTGACAGGATACGATGGGATTTTTTAGATCAAACTTTGATCAAATTCGGATTTAGGGGCCAATACTTAGAGGGGATTAGAGCCCTATACAAAACTCCCACAGCAGTCGTGTAACTCCCAGGAGGAGACTCAAACCCCATAAAAATTACAAATGGTACCCGACAAGGATGCCCCCTATCTCCGCTTCTATTCGCCCTCTCCATAGAACCCCTGGCAATGACAATTAGAGACGAAAAGAATATCAAAGGAATTTAAATTGGAGAGACAACCTACAAAATATCCCTGTTTGCCGACGACATTATTCTAACCCTGTCCAATCCATTGGTGTCCCTCCCGAATTTGCAATCCCAATTAGACCAATTTAGTAAAATTCCGGGATATAAAATTAACACGGACAAGTCGGAGGCACTGAATCTTTCATTAACGGCATCAGAAGTTAAGTTGCTACAGGCAAACTTTAATTATAAATGAGCTTGATAAAAATTAAATATCTGGGAATACAGATAACGAGCTCTTTTAAGACCCTATACCAACACAATTATCCCCCCCTCTTCGAAAAGATTAGAAAAGATCTTCAGAGCTGGAACGAATATTGGATCTCTTGGCTAGGAAGAATAGCCACAGTTAAAACGAATATCCTGCCAAGACTCCTATATTACTTCCAGACGCTACCAATAGTCATCCCACTAGCAGAACTTAAAAATATCCAGAATAGAATTTTTCAATTCATCTGGAAAAACAAAAGTCCAAGGGTTGCTAGAGCAATTTTGCTAGCTCCAAAAGATTGCGGAGGTCTGGGAGTCCCGGATATCACTAAATACTATTTGGCAGCCCAACTAAAACAAGTAATAATGTGGAACAACGACCCAACTACAAGTTGTTGGCTCGGGATTGAGTCTACCTATGCGGGACCTCTTTCTCTGCCGGTAACCCTTTGGACTGGGGGAGGGGGGGAAAGAGAGCCTAGCAGATAAATTAAAACTGGGAGCAATGAGGTGTATATGGAAGATATGGACTAGGAATAAGGAGAAATACTACTTGGCATCTTCCCCCACTCTAATGACCCCCATATTTAGCAACCCCGAGTTTATACCAGGCTGCCTCCCAAAGGGAGCTAAGAATGGTAAGAATGGTAATAGCTGATGATTTTGTATCTAAAGATAAGATCCTCGCACTTCCAGATTTGGAGAAAAAACAGCAAATTACAAACTCACCGGTATTTGGATACTTGCAAATTCGACATTACTTACAAACAGTCTCAAAAGACTCAGTGTTCTCGGCTATGACAAAATTTGATCGATTATGCAGAAGAGGCTATTATTGTAAAGGTCTGATTTTTGAGGTATATCTGAGCCTGGCGTCAACTGCAGCACACTCTAAGCATAGCTACATGCTAAAATGGGCACAAGAATTAAACCTAGATTTAGATAGAGACGACTGGGGGGATATCTGGGAAGCGGCCTCTAAAACATCAATTTTCACAACTATAAAAGAAAACATATACCAAATTCTATTTCATTGGTACCTAACCCCGAATAGGCTGAGCCAGATTTTCCCCGGATCCTCAGATTTGTGTTGGAGAGGATGCGGGCAAAAAGGAGACATGGCTCATATCTGGTGGAATTGCCCAAAAATTCAGGGGTTCTGGATCATGATACAAACAATGATATGAGAACTCCTGGGGGTAAAGATAGAGGTGGACACGCTGGCCCTGATACTGTCTAAACCAATAGAGGGCCTAAAACCCCAAGAGATTAAAATGATAAGCCATGTCCTTACAGCAGCCCGCTGCTCGATTGCCGCGGCATGGAAAAAGATAAACGCCCCCTCCAAACAGACAGTATTGAGATGTGTCAGGGAAATAAGACTAATGGAACTCCTCTCGGCACAACTTCGCCAAAGGGTGGATAAATTTAATAATATCTGGTCGATATGGCCAGAAAATTAACAAACGAATGACTGGGTCACACAAGGCCAGAGTTAATAAGCCACCCCCCCCCCTCTTTTATCTCTCCTTACCCCCCACCCCCCCTCTTCTTTCTTGCTTTTCTCTCCACTATCCTTGAATTTCTCTGAGAGAGATATGTCCGGAAGCGGCTGCTTCCCCAATAAGTTGTAAAAATTAAAAAAATTAATAAAAGTTTTGTAGAATACAACAGACGAATGTTAATATATAAGAAAAGAAGACAACAAAGTACTATTTATGTTGCAATGTAATGTTTAATTTTTCTTCTTGCTGTAAAATGTGAATTTGTAACAGATGTATGTTAAAACTTGTTATATGATGTCATTCTCTCGAAAAACAATAAAAAAATTGAAACAAAATTCACTTAGACAAGTCGTTCCATCTTTCAACCTTCCATAACGCTTCTAAATCCTTATCCTTTTTTTTATCCATTAGATAATACATATACATTTTACACCATATCAATTTGATGCATTCCTTCACTTCTATTTCTTCTTTCATGAAGAGTAAGATATTCCTCATATCCCACAGAACTTCCTTAACACAATTCACAATTTTTCACACCATCCCCCCTCTCTCTTTTTCACTTACCCCTATTCCATAGAACATTTTTTTATAATCTAGTGTCGTTAGATAAGTTACTTCCTTAAAGATTGGACCCATTCTTTTCCACACTTGCCTTGCATATAAACAGTTCCAAAAAATATGGACTATATTTTCTATATTACCGCAATTCATTCTGGGGCATCTATCTGTATTAGCCAGGTCCCTCCTTTTCTTAAAATCCCACACTGGTAGGAATCCCCACACACTCATCCATGCAATATCTTTTTGACTATTTACCTGTTCCTTTTCATGTACATTTCTCCATACTTTCTTTGTCTCTCTCTTAAGTCTCCTTTCTCTTCCATATTCTCTCTACTTTTTTTTTTGCAACTTAATTTTTTTTATTTTGTTCAAAGCATAATTTACATACAGTGAGTAAGATAACGGCGACTTACAGACTCGGCTTACTGTATGTGTTATTCCCAATTGTGAATGAATAGACATCTATGGACAGACTGGGTAAACAGACAGACAGACGGGGGGCCTCTGGCCAGGGGGTGGAGAGGGAAAACAATGGGGGGGGGGGGGTGGGGGGGGGGGGTTCTCCTCATATGGTTCCGCCTCTGCCTCACCTTCGCTGGTTCTCTGCGTCTGGGGAATCTTTACGTACCCCGTAGGACAGCCGTACATCAGCTCTTTTGCCTCCCTCGCTCTCCTATAGGTCCCATCTGGGGTTCACGGGGTTCCCAGGGGGGGGATTATCTATGTGTGTCTTGGATATCGTCCCGAGGCGCTCCCTCATGGGAGAACGCATTTTCTCCTATTAAAGCCAAATTGTGGTCCTTTCCACTCCCTGGATGTCTGTTTGGGCTAACCAAGGTAGCCAGACTTTTTGAAAATTTTCACCAGTGTCGTTGACCAGACTTGTCAACTTTTCCATCTGGCACACTGACCAAATTCTATTTCTAATGTTTGTAATTGGGGGAATTATATTTTGTTTCCAACGTGCTGCAATCTCTCCCGTTACCGCCATAGCAAAGTCAGCTATCAGTTTGTTTTCTCCTCTGGTGAACCCGTCTGCTGATCTGTTCAAGAGGAACAGCCAAGGGTCTAATGGAACGGGTTTACCTGTAATCTTATTCAACCAGTCTTTAATTGAATCCCAGACTGGGACGATTTTGGGGTAGGACCACAGCATGTGTAACAGGTCTGCCTGCTGTCCACATTGTCTCGGACACAATGGGGAGTAACTGTACAGGAATTTAGCTAGCTTTGTGGGAGTGTGGTACCATCGCATCATTACCTTATATGCGTTCTCCCTTAAGGTAGTGCATATAGAGCTCTTGGAGGTCGCCGTCACTATTTTTGTCCAGTCTTCCACCTCTAATTCCTCTCCCAGGTCTGTCTCCCAGTTAGTCATGTATCTTGTTTTGTCCTTCACTGTCGTGCTAGAACTGGTTACCTCTTTGTACATCTGCGATGTGAGTCCCGCTGTGGATGTCCCTGATCGACAGAGCTTTTCGAAATTCGTCATGGGGGTCTGTGGCTGAACTTTTTGGTAGAATGCCCTGATCTGGAGGTACCTAAAGATCTCGGCATTAGGGATGTTATGGTCTGATTTGACTATTTTGAATATTTTTATGCCTTGTCTCCCCTCCAGATCTACCAATCTCTTTATATTTTTTTGTTTCCAGATAGAGAATTCCGTATTGGACTGGCCCGGAGCAAAGAGTGGGTTGTTCCAGAGTGGTGTCATGCCCGACGCCCTGCTAGTCAGGTCACATTTGAGCCTAGTACCCTCCCAAATCGAGAGCGAGTTGGTCATAGAGGATAGAGGCAGTTTGGTGCCTCTGCGCACCTTTTTGGGCTACCAAATCAGGTGCTCCAGGTCTAATGGGGAGCATGCCTCTCGTTCTAACGCGACCCATCTTTTGGAGTCTGGGTTAGTGTGCCATTGCACAATTTGACACAATTGGGCCGCCTTGTAATATGACAACAAACAAGGTACCGCTAGCCCTCCCGCCCCCGTTTGTTTGCGCATTATTTGTTTGCTCACCCTCGCCTTCTTTCCTCCCCAGATAAACTTATCTATCTCGGTTTGGAGGGAGAGAGTGTCCTTCAAGCCTAATGGCACTGGAAGGGTTTGGAAAAGGTACAGTAGACGAGGGAGCAAGTTCATTTTTACGCAGTGGATTTTGCCAATCCATGAAATTTTATTTTTAGCCCACCTTTTGATGTCCTCTCTCAGGGTCCGCATCAGTCGCGGGTAATGTGCCTGGTAAATTGTGTTATATGTCCGGATGATATTAACCCCCAGGTATTTAATTTGTTGATGTTGCCAGCGGAAGTTGAAGTTGAGGGCAATTAGCTTTTCAACATGCTTGGGGAGATTTATGTTAATAGCCTCCGATTTGCTCTGATTAATTTTGAACCCGGAGACCCTATTAAAACGCCCCAATAGATCGAGCAGGTTTGGCAGGGAGATAAGGGGCTTGGATATTGTCAGGAATACGTCATCCGCATATAGTGCCACCTTAAGCGTCTGGTTTCCGATGGCAATACCTGTGATGTCTTTGCTATCCCGTATCTGGGCCGCCAGCGGCTCCATACACAGTGCAAAGAGGAGGGGGGAGAGCGGGCATCCCTGTCTCGTTCCGCTCCTAATTTGGAAGGGATCCGAAGCGAATCCTTGATGGGTAACCCTAGCCGACGGGGCCGAATAGAGAGCGAATATAGCTTTTATCAATTTGTCTCCCATGCCAAACGCCCCAAGCGTGGCTTCCAGATATGGCCAGTTTATCCTATCAAACGCTTTTTCCGCATCCAGACTGAGCGCCATAACTGGTATAGATTTGGAATTGGCTATCTCTATCAGATCAATAATCCGTCGGGTATTATCAGATGCTTGTCGACCCTGGATAAATCCGACTTGATCTGGGTGCACCAGTCTGGGTAGGATGAGACTCAATCTATTAATTAGATAATACATATACATTTTACACCATATCAATTTGATGCATTCCTTCACTTCTATTTCTTCTTTCATGAAGAGTAAGATATTCCTCATATCCCACAGAATTCCTTAACACAATTCACAATTTTTCACACCATCCCCCCTCTCTCTTTTTCACTTACCCCTATTCCATAGAACATTTTTTTATAATCTAGGGTCGTTAGATAAATTACTTCCTTAAAGATTGGACCCATTCTTTTCCACACTTGCCTTGCATATAAACAGTTCCAAAAAATATGGACTATATTTTCTATATTACCGCAATTCATTCTGGGGCATCTATCTGTATAAGCCAGGTCCCTCCTTTTCTTAAAATCCCACACTGGTAGGATTCCTCACACACTCATCCATTGAACTATCTTTTTGACTATTTACCTGTTCCTTTTCGTGTACATTTCTCCATACTTTCTTTATTTGTCTCTCTCTTAAGTCTCCTTTCTCTTCCATATTCTCTCTACTTTTTATTATTTTCTCCAATTTTTTTGCTTTCTTTCCACTCATCTATTCCAACTTGCTTTAAATCAAACTTTCTAATATACTCTTCTATGGTTCTATAGAATCTTGAGGGCAAGAAGCATACCGGTCTCTCTAGGTCTGCTTTAATATCCCATACCTTTCTCAAAATACCACCTAAATTATAATTTATGAAGTTCATAACCAGGTATTCTTGCTTCAACACTCTAGTCATTTAAAAACTAATATACTGTATTCACAAACAGAAATCTCTCCAAGTCTGGGAGTCCCTTCCCCCCTTTGTCTTTATACATCCTAAATCTCTTGAGTTTCTCTTTTTGAGATCCCCAGCAGAACACGCATATTAATCTGGTTATTCTCTTTAAACAAAATGTATCCGGTGGAAATATCAAGCTAACGTACAGGATACTTGGTATAAGTACCGCCTTGGGAATCAAGATCCTTCCCTCCATAGTTAAGGTCCTTAATGCCCACATATTAATCTTCCTATTCAATTTGGTCTGCAAAAGAAGGATTGCACCCGCTCAACCTAGTGTGACCACTAGGATCACTAAATCAGACTGGTGCAATAGGGCAAGGAGACTAATCAGAACACAGAGAACACTGTATGATGTAAAGACACAATACATACAGATAAGGCCCTATTGATGCACTCAAAGTCTGAGGGGGTAGGTCACCCTGAATAAACAGCAACAACACAGGAATAATCTGAACCAAACCTAGATGTAGTATTTAAATATGCTTTATTAGTAATGGTTAAAAATGGTACCAGAGTATAGGGTGAATGGAATGAACTGATAACAGTGAGTGCTAAATAGGGCAAAATGCCAGAAAAGGATGTCCAAATAACTGGAGGAATGAACAAAAGCACTATGAATAACAGCACACTGTCAATGCCTATGGTATAAGGCAGTGAAGGCTGGCTGTAATAGATGACGTCACTGGAGCGCTATATATAATATATACATCCACTAGAGGCAATAAATGTGTGTGATCTCTGGCTCACTGTAAACCATGCATCAATAATGGATAGGAGGCAAAACAGTAGCAAAGATTAACATAGGTGACACACATAGATAATGGTACGGCTGATATACATAGACCAAAAGGACAATGGTAGTGTGAGCCCCACAGAAACTGTCCCTGCTAGTTTGTAACTACGCACAGGGGCAGAAATGAGGAAAGGGGTACCCTACACACCAATATATGTTAACCCTGTGGAGAGAGAACAATACTGCAGGATCGTGTGACCCACTAGCTCTGACCCTCAATAACATACCCCTACAGCACACGGGGGGGAGAGGGGGGGTTGAGGACAGAAAAGAGGGAAAGAGGACCCTGATCACTTATCTGTGCTTGCCCTGGGTACACAATCCTATCGGTCAGCCTGGATGAGTGCCTCGTGGAGTGCGCAGCTGAAGAGAACTCTGTCCGGGACACGGTGAGGTCTGCTAGGAGCTGCAGGCATCCATGCTTGAATCCTAAACTCCTTTTTAGTTGTGCGTTCACTTGTACTTTACAAAAAATATTTATATGCAATGTTCTAATCATCTTTAAAAAGGTTTCTGGAAAACCCATCCTTTGGAGTACCTTAAATAAGTACAGATGTGCCACTCTTATCATAGGCTTTTTCGAAGTCTAGAGTAGTTACCACAAATGGCTCAAAAAAAGAAAGAATGATGTGAATAGCGCTAAAATAATAAGTGAGTGGACCCTAACTAGGGAAACAATAACCTTATAAGGATACTAGGCTGCCTGGTAGAATCTGATAGCACAATCAGGATGGAACAATAGAACAAAAAGGGGTACCGGTGCCTTGAATGTCCAAATGGAATATTGTCCTGGAAATTCCTGACAGAAGGATGTCCAAGGAGATAAATTGGCAATTCCTCAGTCTTTTAGGTAGTCAGATGTAGCTTCATCCGTGTGGAAAGCGATATGAAATGAAAAAAGAGAAATATAGTGCAACACAGCTTGACTCACAAAAGACCAAACATAAAACAAACAAAACAACACAACACAAGACTGACCACAAATACACAAAAGCAAGGCTGAAAATGAAAAGTTAGTTTAATACAATTCTAAAATATGATATAAAATTATTGGATGAGTGACTCAGGGTACGCCGATCCGGTGGAGTAAAATCAGAATACTACTCACAAGATGGCTGATGGTAATGCGCAATGAATAATATGATGTGTCTTTGAACGCCCAGATCCTGAGGTGAGCTGGTGCACCTCTCCACACTCCGTGTCTCCGTGCCGCTTCAACCGGAAGTGACGTCACCGGATGTTCTATCACTGGTAGGCGGGATTGCTTCACGGAAGTCCCGGATGTGACGTCACCAGATGCTCCGTCACTGCTGGGCAGGATTCCTCGGCGAACGATCTCTCCTTCTCCTGCTTGAAAGACTCTGATGTCTCAGAGCCCAAGCCTCAAGCGTGCCTCCGTCACAACATCCAACAAAGTAGTGATAAAACCCTACGCGTTTCGTGCGCTTGCACACACTTCCTCAGGGGGTCAGATGTGCCACTCAATCATAGGCTTTTTCGAAGAGTAGTTACCACAAATGGCTGCTTTCTCTCTTTGCAGTCCCATATGCAATCTCTTAGCAACACCAAGTTCTCACTAATTTGCCTTCCAGGCACAGCGCACACCTGCTCCTCTCCAATGACTTGCTTTATGACCCTTTTCATTTGGTTTGCTAAAACCCTCGCAATTATTTTGTAGTCACTATTTAACAAAGTTATCGGTCGCCAATTCTTTAGGTCTGTCTTATCTCCTTTATTATGTATCAAGGAAATAATCCCTTCTCTCATTGAGCACGGTACAACCTGTTTCTCCAGACAGGTCCCGCATATCTCAAAAAAATCTTCCTTTATTGTCTCCCAAAAGGTTCTATAGAATTCATACGGGAGACCATCACTCCCTGGTGTTTTATTTGTTTTCCCTTTTAGCATTGCTTCTTCTATCTCTTTTGAGTTAATACCCCTCTCCAGGTGCTCCTGGTCTTCCTTCACTAAAGTTTTCTGCAGGCAATTAATTCTATTTCAAAACAAGCATCCCTTTTCCTCTCTTTATATAGGTCTTCAAAAAAGGTACCTACCACTTTTAATATTTCTGTATTTTCCTCTACTTCTATTCCATTTATGTCCTTCACTCTTCTCATCCTTTCTTTACCATCATAAGCTTTTTTGGGAAAAAAACCTTGTGCACTTTTCGTCTTCTTCTATCAGCTCTACTCTAGAATGAAAGATTATTTTTCCCCTCTTCTAACAACCTCCTAATCTTCCTTCTTGCCGCCTCTATCTCGATTTCCACCTTTTTCCCCAAGTTCCTCATTTTATACAAAAATTCCAATCTTACGTTCCAGCTTTCATATTCCGCTCTTTTTTGTCTCATCTTTTTGCATCCTCTCTTTATAAAGAAGATCTTTGTTTCCTCTTTAACCATTTCCCACCACTCCCATACATTCCCCCACTCCTTTTTCTCCTTTTTTAGCCTCGCATACAAACATTCATACTTTACCCTCACACTTTCATCCTCTAACAATCCTACATTTAATTTCTATGCACCTCTTCAACTCCTCTCTTCCTTCTCTAAACATACATCCCCCACCATCCAGACGTGGTCTGAGAAAGCTATTTTCTTATATTCCATTGTTTTCACTTCCATGTCCTTTGTAAGAAAGAAGTCAATCCTTGACCTTGTTGTACCTTTGTCGCTGTACCATGTATACCTTTGCTCCTTCTTAATAAGCCTTTTTTCATTGCCCTTCAACTTAAAATCTTCAATAATTCTCTCCAGGAGTTTCCCTGTACTATCCACTCTTTCCTTCTCTACTGTACCTTCCCTGTCTCTACTGTCTACCACGCAATTAAAATCTCTGACTACTATCGTCGGGTCATTCCCTGGTAAGAATAAATTTAACTTATGTAATAGATTCAATCTTTATTTCCTATGTGGGGAAGCATAGATGTTAAAAACTCTAAAACAAAAACCTTCTACCTCCAAAAAAAACCTAACATTAACCGACCTGGTTCAATAATTGTTACTTTCACAATTTTTATTTTTGCATTCTTACATACTAGGCCAATCCCCGCATTAATGTCCTTACTACTTCCCGACAAGCTGTCGGACCCCAGTTCCATTCTTGAGCTCTTGGAGGCTTCTCAATACCGCACTCTTGCAGGCATATTATATCTCCTTTCAGTGTACGTATGTAATGAAAAATAGCCGCTCTCCTTGTGACAGCTCTTATGCTACGAACATTGATTGACGCTATTGAGATCATTATTACACAAAAACAAAATTTCTTACACATAGAACACCTCCACTTAGAGCCTTAATAAGAGGCTTGCCTTCTTTCCAAAGTTCCTCAGTGCTTCCACCCCTCCCCCTTCCGAAAAGAAATGGACCTTTGGTCTCGAGTCTCAAGAAGCATGAATCCTTACCATTTACCGTCCTTTACCATTCCAGTTGTTACTTGCATATTCTCGACCATTCCTGCCCCCAAATAACTTCCTCTGGATGACGCAGAGGACTCGTCATCCTCTATATTTATCTCTGGGCTTATCGGTGCTTCTGGGCTAGATACATCCTCGATTGCTGGGCTTCCGTCCAGCATAGACTCTTCACTCTCACTGCCCGTCAGTATGCCAAAGAATTCTTTGTTTGCACATTGTATATTCCTGAGCTTAGTTTTCTTCTCTTGGTATATTGAAGTTCCACCTGTTCCTCCGGCGTTGCTTCCACCACCTCCTCCTCCCAGTTTTTAAATCTCTGGGCACCTTCTCCTTCCGCCATCATACCAAGAGCCTCTCCAAGGATTATTTCCACCTCTTCTACTCGTGAGATGTCCGGGGCCTCCACGTCACTGTGTATTTCTCCCATTTCAATAACTTCTCCTTCTGCAGATCGAGGTTCCTGTTCTTCTGTTTGCCTTTGTGCACTTTCAGGTCTTGTCTCCTCCGTTTTCTCCTGAACTCTTAGTACACTGGCATAACTTTTTTTCTTTTGGCAATCCTTGAACAGGTGTCCCCTCTCTCCACATACTGTTGCGGCTAAGCTTAATCTAAAGCTTAACCGCAATTGTTTGTGGCTTTTTTTTTGCTGCCGAACTTGGCTGCGCGCCAGCCGCATGCCGGCCGTTTCTCTGTTCAGCGCTAATGGCGCTGAACAATGGAAGCACCTGCGGTGCCGGGGAAAAAAAAGCCCGCGTCTGCACGGGGTTTAAAAATACCTGCGTGGCGGCCGCTTTAGACTAGGGGCGGCTGCCACTGTAAATCACATTGTTTAGGTATCTTGCAATCCTTTGCCACATGTCCTTCTTTACCGCAATTTCTGCAGCATTGCCCGCTTTTTGGGCAGTTTTCTTTAGTATGACCATAGACATAACACTGTCTACAAAAGGTTGGTTGTCCTTGGTAGAAAAGGAATCTTTTATTCCCCCCTATGCTAAAGTTTGCCGGGGGGTGAAGCACTCCTCCAGCACACGAGGAGTCTGGCTTGAATCTCACCCAAAATGTCCTTTTCCCATTAAAGATGTTGTATGAGTTCATCAGTTCCTTTCCTCCTTTTATCGACGTGCAGTACTTTGATAGGAACATCTCAATTTGCTCTTTTCGCACATATGGGTTAAACATATGGATTGTTACAGCTCTTTCCTCTAGCATGAAGCTTGGTTTCACATCAATCCCATACATCACTTCCTTGTGCATTACGTCTTTGCTTCTTTCGTAGAAATTAAAGCAGTCCACTTCGTGGACAAAGGTTACATCATATAACCCTTGTTTGGCAAAATCCTGCAGGCAAAAAATCGTATTCAGCTCCACGCCAAATTCTTCTCCCAAGATCTTCTCAACGATATACTTCAAATCAACCTTTTCTCTCCCCTGTGGTATAACCTCCACCCTGATCGTGTTCCTCAAACACGGACCATATTCCGCCATAATGACTTTCAAAATCGCAGTCCCCCACTAGCAGCAGGTGGCTTAAGACCCTTAAAAGGGCCAATGCCACAAGGCCGAGAGACCGGGATTCTTCCAGTCGCCCCTGGCCAAGACACACTGATCTTGGCCAAAAGGCCGAGAAGCGATAACCAGAAATGGGCCCCCGCCCGAGCGCCGCCCGACGGCCAGGGGCACTACGCTTTAGGGAGAAAAGAAAAAGGGAGGGAGCCGCCCGCTTGCCTCCTCATCCAGCATGCCAGCATTGCCGCCTCCACTCCTTCCAACACAGCTCTGGGGAAACTATGCAGTGGCGACGACGACGGATGCAAAAGCCAAAGACTTTCTATGGAGCAAAGAAAAGCAGCCACACATAGTGCCGGGGGGGCCCACAAGGCCAACAAACAGCCAAAAAGGCACATGCTTCCAGTTCTTTTTCCGGCACCAGTCTTCATCTGTTCATTTGCATAGGAACCGCCCACTTTTTCTCTGCTCGCCGACTCATCTGGGCTGCCATGAAACTCAGGCAGCAAGCAGGCAGTGGCTGGGCTTTTCAGTTCAGGTCATTTCAGCCACCCATTGTGACATCAAGCCAGCAAGTCAGGCATTTGCTGCTTGCTGCTACAGTGTTTCCTATGCAGGCTATTTGGATACAGCTTCAACAGGAGTTTTTTAGGCATCTGCTCGTTCGGACTGAATTAGGCAGCAGGCGGCACTCCTGCTCCATGCGAGGAGCTGAAAAGAAAAGAAAGTAGGTAGCCAGGCAAAATAATGAACAAGACACAGCAAAAAAGAGGCTTTATTTTGTCATCATTTCTTCTTCTTTCTTTGCAAAAGAAAGAGCCAAAAAAAAGCATGCTTATATTTTTGCCGGCAGTTTGTTTCTATTTTTTCATACAAGTCAGATATCCCCAGAGGGAAGTGCACCGGTCCTGGAGGTACTGCAATACCAGGTCAATGCGTGGAGTGGACAGAGCAAGCTCTTCTTCCATCTCCCTGTTCTAAAAATCCATTTAATATATGGTCCCCAGATAGGGGACGTATCAGATATTACACTGATAAGAACATATTTTTTTTTTGTTTGTTTTAATATTTTTATTCACACAAAGTTATATTTTACAGATTTAGTTTCGGAAAATAAAAAAAAACCCTGTACATTACAAGAAACCTCTACAATATGGGGCAAAACCAGAACCAAAAACAATACATTCCTTCTTTTTCTTATCATTATCCTTTCCAAGCTTTTCCCAAGACATTCCTCACTTGCCATAAAGCCTCTTTTACACAGTTAATAATTTGCCACGCCATTCTTTCTCTATCTTCCTCATACACCCCCAAACTATACAACATTCGTTCCAGACTCAAACTTTTCAAAAGTGTGACTTCTTTGAATAGTGGGCCCATTCTCCTCCAGACCGCTCCCGCAAAGGGACACTCCCAGAAGTGGTGGACCACGCTCTCCACATTCCCACACCTTTCTCTCGGACACTGGTCTGTATTGACCATGTCCCGCCTCTTTTGTACTTCACGCACCGGGAGACACATCCACGCCACATCCTTTTGTCCATTCGTCAGATATTTCTCATTCACCATCTTCCACCCCTTTCTCATTTGTGTCCCATTCAGTCCTCCAATCATCTCCATTCTCTCCCTCTCTCTTTCATTACATTCACTACCTTCTTTCTACTCTTCCATACCTCCATCCCCAGCATTTGCAAATCAAATTTCACTATGTACGTTTGTATGATGGCATAGAAGCGCGATGGGTTGAAACAAAAAGGTTTCGTGAGGTCTTTTCTCATCCCCCAAAGCCTCCTAAAAATGCCCCCCAGCATATATTCACAGAAATGTGAACTCAAAAGGTCTTTCTTTCCTACTCTAGTTATATGAAAACTTATGTAATTTAGATATAAAGACACTTCCAAGTCTGGAAGGCCTTTTCCCCCCTTTTCTCTTGATTTAACTACTCTAGTGCGTCTCAACTTCTCTACCTTTGACCCCCAAAAAAAGGTGCACAGCACTCTAAAAACCTTTCGCAACCAGTCATTCGTTGGGGGGAAGATCGGGTTTACATACAAAATAATGGGGATCAACACTGACTTTATGATCAGGTTTCTCCCCTCCAGCGACAAGGTTCTTAAAGACCAAAAACTTATTTTCCTACCAAGCTTGGTTTCTAGGTCTTTCCAATTCTGCGTCCCTTTTAGATCATTGTCAAAAAGGAGGCCTAATACCTCCAGGGGACCCTCAACTATGGGAACATTCATTCCCTCCAGCCCTTCTACCTCTCCAAAGGCTTAATTTAACTTTTTGCTCTATTGATCTTAAACGTGGAGGCTTGACAAAACACCTCTGTCTGGAATAGAGCTGTTTTCAGGGCGACAGACGACTTACAAATCAACGTGACGTAATCCATGTATGCTAAAATCTTTAAAGGTCCTTCCTCTGCTTCCAGGAACCTCCATCCCTCTTATAAATTTATCCCGATTCACTAGCTGCAGTAATGGCTCCAAAGCACAAATAAAAGCGACTGGGGAGAACGGGCACCCCTGTCGCACACCCGACCTAACTTTAATTTCTTTGGTGCGGAAGCCATTTGCTTGGATCCGACTAAAGGCGTGTTTGTACAAAACCCTTACGTAATTTAGAAACCGTCCAGGGATCCCCATTCTCCCAAGCACAATGTAGAAGAAATCATGGGAAACCCTGTCGTAAGCTTTCTCAAAGTCGAGAGTTGTTATGCTGACAGCTTGCTTCCGCTCATTGCAATCCCAGATGACATCTCTAATCAAAGCCAGGTTCTCCCCAATCTGCCTCTGTGGTACTGCACACACTTGCCCTTCCACTACAATTAGGTCGACTACATTTTTTACTCTATTTGCCAAGACTTTCGCTATAAGTTTGTAATCTGTATTTAATAGAGTAATCGGTCTCCAATTTGCAAGGTCCGATTTGTCACCTTTCTTAAAAATGTAAATCACTATCCCCTCTCTCATTGAATGTGGAAGTTCTGATTTCCCCAAACAAGTCACGCATACCTCCAGAAAATCCTTTTTCAGGATCTCCCAGAAGGCCCCGTAGAACTCGTAAGGCAACCCGTCGCTTCCAGGGGTTTTGTTCTTTTTCCCTTTCTTTAGGGCTTCCTCCAGTTCTTTACTATTAATTTCTCTTTCTAAAAAAACTTGATCTTCCTTACTCAACACCCTATCTAGCGCATTCAGCACATCCGCTTCAAAACTCACATCCCTACCTTTCACTCGATACAACTCTTTATAAAATTCCTCAATCACCTCCATCTTCCGTTCCTGTTCCTCCACTTCCGCTCCATTTGAATCTTTTACCTTCTTCATATACTCTTTCTTCCCAAACGCCCTCTTAAAGAAAATGCGTGTGCACCTTTCATCCTGTTCTGCCCGATCAATTCTAGCCTGAAAGATTATTTTCTTCCCCTTCTCTTCAAGCATCCCTTTTATTTTTTTCCTAACCTCTTCTATGTCTACATCTACCTCCTCCCCAAGATTCCTCATTCCATATAGAAAAATGAGGCGCAAATGCCACCTTTCATACTCCTCTTTCTCTCTCCTTGCTCTCTCTCATCCTCTCTTAATAAAAAAACCTTTCGTCTCCATTTTCACCATCTCCCACCATTCGGTCACATCCTCATATTCATCCTTCTTCATTCTCAGCTTCATATACAACCATTCATACTTCTTTCTCACCCTTTCGTCCTCAAACAAACTCACATTCAACTTCCATATATTCCTTCCATACACTTCATTCTTACCTACACATACGTCTCCCCTCAACCATACATGGTCTGTAAAGGCCATTTCCTTATATGTTAAACCTTCACATTTTATTCCCTTTGTCAGAAAAAAATCAATTCATGACTTTGTGGTTCCTTTGTCACTAAACCACGTATGAGCCACCTCCTTTTTTCCACGGGTTTTCCCGTTATCTTCAAACCCAAAATCGGAAATAATCTGCTGCAACAGTTTCCCTGATGCATCCACACCCCCCACTTACCCCTGCTCCCTCCCTCTCCCCCTCTTCCAAGCTACAATTAAAGTCCCCCACCATTATTGTGGTTTCCCTTCCCGGCAGAAATACTTACATTTTTTCAAATAATTCGCAACTCTCCTTTCTTTTAGGAGCAGCATATATATTAAATAAACGAAAAACAATTCCTCCGAATTCACAATAAACCAAACTTACCCGCCCGGGTTCTATAATAACATGTTTTATCTGCTTTATATTCGTGTTTTTAAATAGGATGCCTATCCCCGCATTACGACTGCTACGGCTGGCTGACCAAATCGCTGTTCCCTCCTTCCATTCCCCCTCTAGACGCGGGGTCCCTAGGCAGCATTCCTGGATACAGATTATGTCACTTTTCAAACATCTAATCTGCTCCAAAACAGCAGCTCTTCTTACAGCCCCCCTTATGCTCCTCACATTTAAAGTAGAAAGCAACAGCATTTGGATTTTTTTTTTGAGGGGATAGTTCTGAAAAGGATACGAACAAAGTGACACTGAGGCGCCATGTGGTGCCCTTACCGGTAATCAGTCCCATCTCTCGCATCCATTCTTTCCCCCCCACTCAGTCTCTGACGAAATGTCCGGGGTTCCTTCACTCTGCTCTCTAGGTGCTTGGCCATCCGTTAGACCTGTCAGCTGGCTCTCTATTAACCCAGTATTGGGTGAGTCCGCCTGGTCGTGTCCTCCTGGGCTGCATAGAGAGGACTCGCTTTCACTGACATCCAGGTCTCTGACGAGCATTCGTGTTTTAGGGGAAGAGGAGGTTTCCTCCCCCATCTTTCTTTTTGCAGAGCGCTCTATTTGCTCCTCCGACACCTGCATCTCCGCCTCCTCCATTATTTTGGTTGTCGGGTCTTCCGCCATTGGGGTTACCTCTCCCTCCGCTCTCAGATTGTCAGGATCTACCTCCGCCCTTTCGGGTTCCTCATCTGATTCTTTTTCCCTTGCACTCTCTTCTTGCTCTTCATCGTCCCCCAGCTCAGGGTTTGTCAATGTTGTTTCCTCCGGCTCACCATCACTCCCTCCCATTTCTTCATGGGGGGGGTTGTTCGTTCTGTGCCGCTTGTGCATATGTACGTTTAGGGCAATTCCTAAACATATGATCAGTGAGTCCACATATGTCGCATTTTCGGGGTTCGTTGCAGTCCGCAGAAAAGTGTCCTGCTCTGCAGTTGCGGCACACTTGATGTTTTGGGCAGTTCTCCTGAGTATGTCCATATACCATGCACTTTCGGCAATATGTTGACTGCCCTGGATACATAAGGAAACCGCGGTTCCCCCCGATGCTAAAATTCCCCAGGGGGTGCATTGTTCCCCCCAGTCCACCGGCATCCTCCTTCAGGCGGCACCAAAATCGTCTCTTCCCGGTAAAGATGCCATAGCTGTTAGTTAGCTCAATGCCTCTTTTCACCACGGAACAATATCTACCCAGGAAGCTACGGATGTCTTCTTCCATTACTTATGGGTTAAACATATGTACCACGATAGGGCGTTCTCCAAGAGAAAAGCATGGAATAAACTTTATACCTTTTAGCTTGTCATCTCCAGCCTTTTCCTTTGCTTGGTGGTATACTCTCAAGCAGTCTTCTTCTCGCTGAAAGGTAACATCGAAAAAACCCTGTCTTAGAAATTCTTGCAGGCATAAAATCCTCTTGGTCCCACTATCAAAAACCTCCTTTAGCAACTTCATCACGATTAAGTTCAAATCGATTATTCTTCCAGCTTCCTCCGTCACCTGCATCCGAATCGTGTTCTTGATGTGCAGTCTATTCTCCACCATTATCGCTCTTGAGCTTTGGTGCGGCACCCCAAAAGCAGCACTCTGCTTTAGCCCTCCGACTGCAACCAGATTGATCTTAGCCAAAAGGCCGAGAAGCGATAACCAGAAATGGGCCCCTGCCCGAGCGCCGCCCGACGGCCGGGGGCACTACGCTTTAGGGAGAAGGGCAGAGGGAGCCGCTTGCTGCGCGCTTGCCTCCTCAAACAAACAGCCTCCAACAAACAGCCACAAAGGCACATGCTTCCAGTTCTTTTTCCGGCACCAGTCTTTGCCTGTTCATTTGCATAGGAACCGCCCACTTTTTCTCTGCTAGCCGACTCGTCTGGGCTGCCATGAAACTCAGGCAGCAAGCAGGCAGTGGCTGGACTTTTCAGTTCCGGTCATTTCAGCCACCCATTGTGACATCAACCTAGCAAGTCAGGCTTTTGCTGCTGCTGCTGCTTGCTGCTGCAGTGTTTCCTATGCAGGCTGGCTGGATACAGCTTCAACGGGAGTTTCTTAGGTATCTGCTCGTTCAGACTGAATTAGGCAGCAGGCGGCACTCCTGCTATATGCGAGGAGCTGAAAAGAAAAGAAAGTAGGAAGCCAGGCAAAAGAATGAACAAGACACAGCAAAAAGGAGAGTTTATTTTGTCGTCATTTCTTCTACTTTCTTTGCAAAAGAAAGAGCCAAAAAAAAGCATGCTTCTATTTTTGCCCGTGGAACTCAAGATGATGGTGGAAAATGAAGCAAAATAAAACAAATCGCAGTATTAGTGCATGAATCAGTGTATATAGGGGGAGAAGGGGGAAGGGGAGGGAAAGGGAGGGATAGTGGTGAATGACACTAAATATACAGTAAATGAAACATAAAATGTAAGTTTCAACGACTCACACGGGCTTGTGTGAGACTTCACCCTCAGCGATGGATGTGGTGGGTAAATAAAAACTCCTGAACCGGAGAAATGATAGGAAAAAAACTCACACGGCCATATGTGAGTTTGTTCCCTCAGTGGGTATTGTCAGCATGCTCAGATGATGTAGATGCGTCTTAGTGTTCAGTCCCAGTGGGTATGGTGTATGAGTGGCTCCTCTCCCAGACGCCCATGGACCAAAGGATGGGCAAAGTCTGAATTAGTCGCTAATAAAGTTTTATTGGTAACAGTATAAAAGGTATAAAAACAATGAACACACTCACACAAATGACAACTAACGTTGCCCAGCATCAGCCGCGAGGCTATCTGGAAAGACCTCTTCTTCCGCTTGCGCTCCCGCTGACGTGTCCGACAGTGGGACCAGAAGAGAGGATCTAAACCGGATGTCCGGCGGTTGTCTGGGTCCCTCTGTCAATGAGCTCCGGCAGGGAACTACGCGTTTCGCAGTAAGCTTCGTCAGGTTCCTGTCCGATGCTCATGTATCCGGTATATATATGCGCAGGGATAGCAACAACATAATTGCTTAATAGATTAATTAAAAACAGTTCAATCAAAAACCTGGCTGTCTATCACCTGCTTCAGTTAGTGACTCCCTCTTTGAATTAAATTTGGAGCCCACAAACGCAATTGGCAATTTAATTGGTTAACATTGGTTTTAAATGCATTTTGAAAGGTTGCCCCAGCAGGTTAAAATCATTTCCCTTCGGCCCTGCAAAAATGGGAATTGCTATGGTTGTTCTCCTATAGGGGTTGGGAGAGGGGAGGAAAACAGATGAGTGAGGGACAGAGGGTGTTTAAAGGAAGGCTCCAATGTCGATATCTACATTAAGACCTGTAGGGGCCAAGCTTTTTAATTTGTAGATCCAAAATGTTTCTTTTTTAGCTAATGTAGTGAGTCTGTCCCCACCTCTCCAGTTGGATGGGACTAGTTCAATGCCCCTAAATTCTAGGCCTGATGGATCTCCTTGGTGGTTCAGTGCAAAGTGTTTTGATACACTATGAGTCATCAATTTACGTCTAATGTTCCCTAGGTGCTCCAGTATGCGTACCCTCAAGGGTCGGCTGGTACGCGCTACATACTGGAGTCAACAAGGGCAGTTGAGTAAATACACTACGAATTTTGTTTTACAGTTTATAAAATGAGAAGTTTTAAACTGTTCCCCTGTAACGTTTGAGCTGAACTGTATTTTTTCTTTTGAGCCCTGTTTACAGGCTTTACAGGTGCTGCATTTGAAGAAACCATTCGCCTTCGGCAACCAATTTGGTTCCTGATTTGCTTTCTCTGTTCCTGGTTGGAACAGACTCGGTGCTAACCGTCTTTTGATGTTGTCTGCCCTCTTGTATATAACTTTTGGTTTTTCTGGAAGATGCTCTTTCAAAGTGGGGTTTCCCTGTAGGAGATGCCAATGTTTGTTTAAAATGTGCTGTATACTCCCAGCATCCTGACTGTATTGGGTTAAAATGCAATGTTAAAATCCTCTCTAGGTTTCGGTGGATTTGTTTTTAAAATGTCACTCCGATTAAGAAGGCCTACTTCTCTAATTGCATTGTTCATCTCATCAGTATCATATTTTTTTTGCAATAAAACGGTTTTTCAAAATGTCTGACTGTTCTCTATAAACATGATCGTCACTACAATTCCGCCTAATTCTGCGGAATTGGCCTGGTGGTATATTTTTTAACCATTTCCTATGATGGCAACTGGTTCTTAGCAGATAGTTATTGCAGTCCACTGCTTTGAAGAATGTTTTGGTTTTAAGGCAGTTCTCTTCTATGTAGATTGTTAAATCCAGAAAGTCAACCGAATTGGTCCCTATACATGTTGTAAAAGCCAGATTAATTTCGTTGTTGTTGATAAAATTCTTTTGTTCGATATGTACAGTGGCATCCCTGCTTAATGTTCGTTCAATGGATTTAATTCCATCGTCATGTTTTATGGACGTATACAGCGAAGTGACATCACAGGTGCACATTTTGTAACCCTGTTGCCAATTAACCTGCTCTAGTATATTGAGTATTTGGGTGGTATCCCTGAGATAGGAAAATAATAAACAATACAGACCGGCGCCAATTAGTCCAAGGTGGATATATTGTCCAGCAATGAAAGAGTCCTATAATAGCAGATAGCTGCAGAAGTATCTTCACAGCTTTACTTCAATAGGTGAACTCCGTTGACATAATGCATGGGAGAAAAAACAAACAAAGAGAACATATCATAGTGCAGTATTGCAAAAAACTAAACATGCAGGACTAACAGGACAAGACAAACACTACATATAACAGGCAAGGCTGACTATTCCTAAAAAATATATTTATTAATGACAATAAAAATGAGGTAGCCAACGTGGGTCCCCTGAAGAAGTGCGCATGTGCACGAAACACGTTGGGCCGATTTGTTATTTGAGAGTGGCAGAGGACTGGCAAGCACTGCGGGAGTAGTTTTGTTCAGAGAGAGGACACTCAGCGATTTCACCCGCCCCCTGTGAGTGTGTTTCCGGATCCAGCCTGACAGACAGCTCCAGGAGCTCCACGAGAGCCGCCAAGCCTCGCGGTGTGACGCGCTTCCGGACACGGAGCGGAAGAGAGCCCTGGAGGTCTAAAGATCAGAAGGAGCTGCAGCCGGTTACCTTCTATCCTTACACCCCTGCTTATGTTCTGTGGCAGTCCTGTAAGTAGGATTCCGGTTTTACCCACCGGATCCCACGTTGGCTACCTCATTTTTATTGTCATTAATAAATATATTTTTTAGGAATAGTCAGCCTTGCCTGTTATATGTAGTGTTTGTCTTGTCCTGTTAGTCCTGCATGTTTAGTTTTTTGCAATACTGCACTATGATATGTTCTCTTTGTTTGTTTTTTCTCCCATGCATTATGTCAACGGAGTTCACCTATTGAAGTAAAGCTGTGAAGATACTTCTGCAGCTATCTGCTATTATAGGACTCTTTCATTGCTGGACAATATATCCACCTTGGACTAATTGGCGCCGGTCTGTATTGTTTATTATTTGTCTTGTTTTTCCAACCGTGTCTTGGAGTTGGTGTCACCTGGCAGCCTAAGTTTATCACTATATAATATTATTATTATTATTTGCACTGTCTTATCACATTATTATAATTGTCACTGTACTTGATTTTTAGCGCTATATACACCCATTTTTTCTTATCCCTGAGATAGGACCGCATGTTCGCCACATATGGCTGTAAAAAAATGTCTATATATTCGGACAGTCGAGACGTGAGCGAACCTATCCCAGAGATAAGGGGTCGTCCTGGCGGTGCTTTGACGTCCTTATGAATTTTGGGCAAAAAATTAAATATAGGCATGACAGGGAACTTGACATTGAGGTATTCGTATTCCCTTTCATTCAAAACCCCTGTCATACTGCCCCTATCTAGAAGAGTTGAGAATTCTGCACAGAATTCTTTGTGTGGATTTGTTTTTGACGTGCATAAGTGATGTCATCAGATAATATCCTTTCCGCTTCCCCCTTATAATACTCAGTGTCCATAATGACCACCCCCCCCCCCCCCCCCTTTGTCAGCTTGTTTAAATGTGATTGCTTTATCCTTTTCTAAGTTCTGTAAAGCAATTTTTTCTTTGAGAGTTAGATTTTTTGGTTATTTTAGTTTCACTAGAGGTTAGTCTTTCAAAATCCTCTTGGATTTTTTGATGGAATACTTCTATGTTGTGGCCTTTAGCCCAACTGGGGTAAAATTTGGACCTGGTTTTGAGGTTTGAATGTTTGAATTCATCTTCCTCTATCGTGGCAATGGCATTGTTGTTCACTATTTCTCTACTTTGTGCATCTTTTGATAGAAAGAATTTTTTAAGGGTAAGTTGTCTAATGTATTTATGCGCATCTATGTACAAGTTGAAACTATTAGCTTTGGCGACTGGTGCGAAATTAAGCCCCTTTTTAATCAGGTTACATTCGTCTACATTCAATTCTTTTTTACTCAAATTAAAAATGTTACTCAGATCGCTGTTCTTTTTCTGTGTACGTCTTCCTCCCCGCTTTCCTCATGGGGCCTTTTTTGGGGTTTTATGTTTGGGGAATCTTGTTCTTTCTGGTCTTCAACACTAGAAAGCGATTCTGAGTGACTAGAGGAGGTGCTTTTAGTGATGATGCCTTTTCTAAAAAAGACCCTAGGTGTTGACGTGGGGATCTCTGCTCTCTCCCTTGACTATGTTCTCTACCGTGTCTCTCTCTATATTCAGTAGAGGTCCCAGGATGTTTGTGGGGGGACCTGCGATCCCTCCCTTGACTGTGTTCCCTGTGATCTTTATGGGGGGACCTGTATTGTCTCCTTTGACTATGCTCCCTGTCATATCGCTTGTCTCTATATTCTAGGGTGGTCCCTTGATGGTTGTGAGGTGATCTACGATCCCTTCCTAGGCTGCGTTCTCTCTCGTGTCGGTTATCCCTTCGTTCCAAGGGGGATCTAGCTCTATAGCTGTACGTGGGTGACCTAGCTCTATGGTGATGTTCCTGATAATCATTTGGCCTAGAGTAGTGCTTGCGGCTCTTCCAATTTTCCTCTTGATCATAATCTTGTCTATTCTGCCTTCTGTCATCTTCCCTTTTGTGGCTATCTGCGCCCTTAGTATCTCTATTAGTGTGGTAGACTTTTCTGTCTTTATGTTCTCTTGGAGTTTCATGATCTCCAGGTGCCCACCCTCTTGGTGGCATGCGTCTTTCCTCTGTGTTAAATGAGACATTCTTATTACTTTTGTATTTGGGGTTAGCTTTAGGGTGATCTATCTTTGTTGGATAGCTCGTCGTGTTTGCTCTTGATACCTTATTGTTATCTTCTCTACTTCTATATTCAAAAAATTTCCTATCCTTCGGAGTGGTAGGGGGGGCAAATGTAACCCTCTGCCATTTGGGGTTCGAACCTACTAGATAGTCCTCCTCATCCCATCTAATTTTTTTTGTTTTTGGACTCTATTAGATTCCTTCCCTTTGCATCTATTTCATCAGCTAATTTTTATCTCTACTGAGAAAGATGGGGTTATCCATTGAAATTTCTAGTCTCTTTTGGATTAATGTTACCTCTCTATCTATTTCTGTTAGAGTTTTGGTGTGATGTTTTATGATTAGTTTCATAAGGTTAAATGAACAGGCATCCATAGTCTCTTCCCATACTACATTGTATTCTATATCTGCCAGCTCAAAAGAGGCTTTCTTTTCAAAACGTAGACCCCTGGGGATACGTTTTACATCCAAATATTTCTCCAAGTAAACTTTGTCCCAGACCTTTTTAGTTTCTTTCTTTAGGAGATTCTCTAATTTGTCAAATTCATTGTTTATTGTCTCTAAATCTCCCATCTCGGCTGACTCTATCTCTCTCATTTTGTTCTCTATGTTATTACTTCTAAAAATTCTTTTTGTAAAGACGCTTTCTTTTACTTCAACAGTGTTTTCCATCTCTATAGCTTCTTCTTCCATGATTAAATCTGGACCCTTTGGGATGCTGCCACCAGGATGGGATAAAAATTGCTAACAGGGTGTGGAACTGGGGCGCTCCCTGAAATAAGTGGCTAATAGTTATTCAACGCCTATGAACATAAAAAACTGTGTTATAAATATTAAAAATTGTAAAAAATTGTATACTGACCCTTTTGTTGGTTTTGCTGCTGCTTGACCTTGAAGAAGACAAATCCCAAGTTCTTCTTATGGTTGCAATTGGAGTATGATGGTGGTCAGCGCAAACTCGTGGAACTCAAGATGATGGTGGAAAATGACGCAAAATAAAACAAATCGCAGTATTAGTGCATGAATCAGTGTATATAAGGGGAGAAGGGGGAAGGGGAGGGAAAGGGAGGGATAGTGGTCCGGTTAACAATGCAACAATATTTTAAGAATGCTATGAGCAGTTTTTTGCTATAGGGGAACAACCATAGCAATTCCCATTTTTGCAGGGCCGAAGGGAAATGATTTTAACCTGCTGGGGCAACCTTTCAAAATGCATTTAAAACCAATGTTAACCAATTAAATTGCCAATTGCGTTTGTGGGCTCCAAATTTAATTCAAAGAGGGAGTCACTAACTGAAGCAGGTGATAGTTCAATCAAAAACCTGGCTGTCTGTTTTTAATTAATCTATTAAGCAATTATGTTGTTGCTATCCCTGCGCCTATATATACCGGATACAATGAGCATCCGGCAGGAACCTGACAAAGCTTACTGCGAAACGCGTAGTTCCCTGCCGGAGCTCATTGACAGAGGGACCCAGACAACCGCCGGACATCCGGTTTAGATCCTCTCTTCTGGTCCCACTGTCGGACGCGTCAGCGGGAGCGCAAGCGGAAGAAGAGGTCTTTCCAGATAGCCTCGCGGCTGATGCTGGGCAACGTTAGTTGTCATTTGTGTGAGTGTGTTCATTGTTTTTATACCTTTTATACTGTTACCAATAAAACTTTGGGGATGTTTGGACTGGGGCGCTCCCTGGGATGTTTGGCTAAAAAATGTTACAACGCCTGTACTGTATTAAAATATTAAAAAATGTGAGAATTATGTTGTGGTGTAAAAGAGTATAAAAAATATATACTGGCCCTTTTGATGGTTTTTTGGCTGCTGCTTGACCTTGAAGAAGGGAACCCCGTGTCCTTCTTAACGTGGCAAATGGAAGTATGAAGACGGTCAGCGCAAAACTCATGGACCTCACGATGTTGATGGAACAGGATAAAGTTGAATAAAAATGGAGTAAAAAATGGAATAAAGCACAGTATTAATGCATAACATCCACATGTGCAGGGGATGGGAGGGGGGGGGAGGAGGGGTGTGGGTGAAGGATAAGGTGGGAGGGATGAGAGTGGAATTCCACTAAATACAATCAATTAAACATAGACATACAGTTTCAATGACTCACACGGGCTTGTGTGAGACTTCGCCCTCAACGCAGACTGTAGTTTGGTAAATGCAGACTCCTATGATGGAGTCACAATAAACATAAAACTCACACGGCCTAATGTGAGTTCTTGCCCTCAGAGGGTGATGTCAGCCTGTATAGGTGATGTGGAATCGTCACAGCAAAATATCTCCCAATAGGAGTGGCTCCTCTCCCCGTTGCCCAAAGACCAAAAATGTGTGCAAAACCAGGGTTAGCAATATAACATGTCTTTATTGGTAACAGGTAAAACATGAACATAGACAAGCATGAACGTTATAAAAACATAAACGTTATAAAACAAGCTAGACAAGATGAATAAACAGAAAGCACACTCACACTGAATTGCAACTCTTGTTGCCCAGCATCAGCCGCGCGGCTTGATCCTGCACGATCTCCTCCTCCGTTGGTGCTCTCACTGGCGCGTCCGGCACTGGAACAGGAAGAGAGGATCTACACCGGATGTCCTGCGGTCGGCTGGGTCCCTCTCTCAATGAGCTCCGGCAGGGAACAACGCGTTTCGCAGTAAGCTTCGTCAGGTTCCTGCCGGATGCTCATTGTGTGCAGATTAAATCGGCGCCGTGTCTTAATTAATTAATAAAACATTTGATTTCCCGTAAACGTTGTCTACTTCAAATTCAGTAATGTATGTTGGAATGGAACCCATCTTCCCTAGCCCTTGGAACCAGGGACAATAGAATGAGTTTATACATTTCTTAAAAATTCCTTTAGTTGGCACAATCAATATCAAGACATTTAATATAAAGTGAACATAAATACGCAGTTTGAAACATTGTGTGGTGAGTCTCATCATTGTTTAAAATTAAGCAGACTTTAGTGTGCACACACAGCCTGGAATCGTGATTTCTATAAATGATTGGCAAGTAATAAACCTGAAAGCTGTATCCCTTATACTGTTATGCTGTCAGGGAACTTTTCCTCATTTGTTGTACAATGCTGCCCTCATGTGGCTGAGCTCGGAATCTACATGGCCATATTTGTTCCCTAATGGTGATTCATGTTAGTAACAGCTAGCTGTAAGACTGTGAGCAGTAAATCAGTCCTTTAAATAGTGATGTGTCTACCCAAGTTAATACACATAGATTGTAGTTAAAATTGAACATACATATTAGTGATTAAAAATCTAACTAAATTGTAGCAGATCATTTGAAAATTTGAAACATTGATAGATACTATTTTATACATCAATAAAATTTATAATGGTAATCTTGTTGGTTAGTTGCCCCGCTGATATTAGTCAATTCGGTCTGAAAGAGCTGGTTCAAGGTGGATTCCAATTAAAACGTGAAATCCTATTAGAAATGATGGGGAAAGAAAGGTGGGATATGGGGATGGAGACAGATCAGTGTGTGTTTAAAGGAATAATAGGGAGTGAGAGGGGGAAGGGTTGTGAGCTCTAGCTACTGTCAATGATTAGGTGCCAGGGGTGAGAGAGTCATAGAACACAAAAAGAACACCTGCCTAGACAGGTGAAAGAACCCCTTTTGAACAAGCACTCATACGGTGATAGGTACAGATAAATTAAAAAAGTGAACCTTTATTAGTGTATATGGGTAAAATAAGTGAAGTACATAAACACTCAACACAATTAAAAACGTATTAAACGAATTGCCCCTAGGTCTATTTATAAACTAATACTTGAAGGAGAATGGTTAGGAATGTCTGGTACCATATGAAAGAAAAAGTTACTAATAAAGTGCAAGGCCACCTTGAAAAAGCGTCAGCGTGACGCGAAACGTACGTCGGTGGGCGCTCCCTTGTGACGTCAGCACGCGTACTGGTGCGGCGACGTCTGTCAGACAGCGCGGAAGATAGCCGCTGTCTGCACTCTGAGTTCCACCCGGCATTTCTATACTAGGCGGTGTTCATTAATACACCATGCCGGGTGGGGACTGAACAGATGCCGCCACTCAGGAGCGGTGACAAAAAGCTCCGAAAGTGCAGCAACTCTGATACCCCTATAATACTGGGGCGCATCACTGAGCGGCTGCAAGACACCACTGATACCATATTCAACGGTCTATATCAAACAGACGGGGCTTACCTGCCCCAGAGACTTGGTGGATGTTGAACGGCATTAACATATGAAAAAATATACTTTGCCTACTTACAGCCATTACATCGACTGAACTAGCTGGGCAACTATTAAGCCTAAATAACAACCACATTCATATATCTAGATCTGCAGATATAGAGCAACTTTATTAAAGGCAGCTGTAGAACACTGTTTCAAACATTTTTACTGGCAGAGATATATCAGCTAGCCTGTCTTTAAAATTACTTGCTACCTTCATAGGGGGCACGAGCATTAACTCACCTCACTATCTATCTGGTGGGTTAATCAAATTGTGCTCATTTGAGGCTATAAGAACCTAGAAATACACTACTAACAGTGGGATAAAAATAGTGGATATATCTGCGGCTCCCACTGATCAGCCTCTTCTTATTCCCCACAGCTACATAGTAGCCTCCCGTATAGATATTTTATTACACCCTGTGTTGTCTTGAAGGATATACAAAATTAACCCCTTGTTGGCTTCTGTGACCAGCAAAGTGCAGCTAGGTCACACTGACTGAAATTTTTTTATGTGGGTTTAACCCGCAACACCCTAGCGACATACAGGTACTACTCTGTATATAGTCACAGAACCACAAGTTATTCAGATGTGGCATGGAAGTAGTTTGACTGTTACTACACTCGAGTGACACACACCAGACTCTTTCAAACATTATAGATAGACCACACTGAGGCACCATATTAGTTTTGCACTTTATTAGTAACTTTTTCTTTCATATGGTACCAGACATTCCTAACCATTCTCCTTCAAGTATTAGTTTATAAATAGACCTAGGGGCAATTCGTTTAATACGTTTTTAATTGTGTTGAGTGTTTATGTACTTCACTTATTTTACCCATATACACTAATAAAGGTTCACTTTTTTAATTTATCTGTACCTATCACCGTATGAGTGCTTGTTCAAAAGGGGTTCTTTCACCTGTCTAGGCAGGTGTTCTTTTTGTGTTCTGTGTTTAAAGGAAGGCTGCAATATCGATCTCTACATTGAGGCCTATGGGGGCCAAGCTTTTTAATTTATAGATCCAAAACGTTTCTTTTCTTGATAAAGTTGTCAGTCTATCCCCACCCCTCCAATGCGGTGGGACTACTTCGATGCCCCTAAATTCAAGGCCAGATGGATCTCCTTGATGGTGCAGTGCAAAATGTTTAGATACACTATGTGTCATAAGTTTCCGTCTAATGTTCCCTAGATGCTCCAGTATGCGTACCCGTAATGGTCGGCTGGTACGCCCTACATATTGGAGTCCACAGGGGCAATTTAGTAGATAGACTACGAATTCAGATTTACAGTTTATGAAATGCGTGATTTTGAACTGTTCCCCTGTTGCTTTGGAACTAAACTGAATTTTCTCTTTTGTTCCCTGTTTACAGGCGTTACATCTGTGAAAACCTTTTACTTTCTGTAACCAGTTTGAATCCTGGCCTGTTTTCTTACTCTCTGGCTGGAAAAGGCTAGGTGCTAGCCGCCTTTTAATATTGTCTGCCCTCTTATAAATCACCTTGGGTTTCTCTGGGAGGTGTTATTTCAAGGTGGGGTCTCCCTGTAGGAGATGCCAGTGTTTATTCAGGATCTGTTGAATGCTACCAGCATCTTGACTGTATTGTGTTAGGAAAGCGATATTAAAATCCTCCCTAGGTTTTGGTGGATTGGTTTTTAAAATCTCGCTGCATTTAATCCTCCCTACTTCTCTAATTGCTGTATCCATTTTTTCATTATCGTAATTCTTTGCAATGAAGCGGTTCTTTAGAATATTAGATTGTTCCCTGTAGATATGATCATCGTTACAGTTTCTCCTAATTCTGCGAAACTGTCCTGGTGGTATATTTTTCAGCCACTTCTTGTGGTGGCAACTGGTATTAAGCAAGTAATTGTTACAGTCAACTGTTTTAAAGAAGGTTTTAGTCTTGAGTCTATTATCTTCTATTTAAATTGTTAGATCTAAAAAGTCTACCGAATTATTCCCTATACATGTTGTGAAAGCTAGGTTCCTCTCATTGTTATTAATATAATTCAGAAAGTGATTTAAGGTGTCTCACTATTGCCTCTCCAGATAAAAAACACATCATCGATGTATCTCCGCCATAGGACCAAATCCGCACTGAATTCGTGTTCCGACCAGATGGTATCGGTCTCCCAACTGTCCATAAACAAGTTGGCATAACTCGGTGCGAATTTTGTACCCATGGCTGTTCCGCACTTCTGTAAAAAATATGTCCCATCAAAATTAAAAAGGTTATGTTTAAGAATGAAATTAATACTTTCTAAAATAAAGCGTCTTTGATCTACGTGTACGGCTGCATCATTTGTTAGCGTCCGTTCGATGGCCTTAATTCCATCATCATGTTTTATGGATGTGTACAATGAAGTCACATCGCAGGTGCACATTTTAAAGCCTTCTTGCCAGTCTACCTGTTCTAGTATATTTAGAATTTGTGTAGTGTCTCTAAGGTAGGACCGCATATTTGCAACGTATGGCTGCAGAAAAAGATCTATGTACTCCGACAGTCGAGACGTGAGCGAGCCTATCCCAGAGATAATGGGTCTACCTGGTGGTGCTTTAATGTCCTTATGGATTTTGGGTAGAAAATAGAATATAGGCATAATCGGGAATTTTACATTAAGATACTCGTATTCCTTTCCATTCAGGACTCCTGTTGAGCTGCCCCTATCTAGCAGAGTGAGGAATTCTTCACAGAATTCTTTGTGGGGATTAGTCTTCAGACGTGCATAGGTGATGTCATCCGACAGTATCCTCTCTGCTTCACCCTTGTAGTATTCCGTATCCATAATGACTACCCCCCCCCCCCCTTTATCTGCTTGTTTGAATGTACTGTAATAGCCTTATCTTTCTCTAAATTTTGTAAAGCGATTTTTTTCTTTCAGGGTTAGATTGTTTTTTGTTATCTTTGTAGCACCCAAGGTTAGTCTATCAAAGTCCTCCTGGATTTTCTGATGGAAGACTTCTAAGTTATGGCCTTTCGCCCAGCCTGGATAAAATTTGGACTTATTTTTCAGGTTTGAATGCTTGAAATCATCCATCTCTATATTCACGTTAGCATCATTGTTCACTATCTCCCTAGTTTGTGCATCCTTTGATATAAATTTTTTTTTAAGGGTTAGCTGTCTAATATATTTGTGCGCATCTATATACAGATTGAAACTATTCGCCTTGGCGACTGGTGCGAAATTCAGCCCCTTTTTAATCAGGTTGCATTCATCTATATTTAGTTTTCTTTTGCTCAGATTAAATATATTACTCAAATCGCTGCTCTTTTTCTGTGTCCTTCTTCCTCCCCGCTTTCCTCGTGGGGCCTTTTTCTGAGTTTTGTATTTGGGGATTCTTTTTCTTTCTGGTCTTCTAACACTAGGAAGCGATTCTGAGTTACTAGGGGTGGTGCTTTGAGTGATTGGGCCTGTTCTAAAAAATGCCCTGCGTGTGGTCGTGGTGATCTTTGCTCTCTCCCATGGCTCTGCTCCCTATCCTGTCTCTCTCTATATGTGGTTCGCTGTTCCCTACGGGGGGACTTGCGTTCTCTTCCTTGGCTGTGTTCCCTATGATGTTTACGAGGTGACCGATAGTGTCTCCTTTGACTCTCTTCTCTCTCATAACGTCTTTCTCTATATTCCCGATTTGACCCATGATATTTATAGGGTGATCTACGATCCCTTTCCATGCTACTTTCTCTCTCATACCTGTTATCTCTACGTTCTAATGGTGATCTAGCTCTATAGTTGTACGTGGGTGGCTTGCCTCTATGATAGCTCTCCTGATACTCATTTGCTTTGGAGTAATATTTGTTTCTCTGCCAGTTTCCCTCACGGTCTCTGTCTTGTTTATTTGCCTCTTCTCTTCTATTGCTTACTATGTCCTTGGTACTATGAGTTTTTGTTTCTTTGTTCTCTCTAGGAGTTTCTTTGTTCTCTCTAGGAGTTTCTAGATCCCCAGCTTCCCACCCTCTTGGTGGTATGTGTCTAGCCTCTGTATTAAATGATACATTCTTATGATTATCATATTTAGGATAGGCCTTATGTTGGTCTATTTTGGTTGGATAGCTCGATATGTTGGTTGTTAAAGTTTTGTTGCTATCTTCTCTCCTTCTATACTCAAACATTTTCCTATCTTTTGGGGTGGTAGGTGGGACTAGTGTAACCCTTTGCCATTTGGGGTTGGACCCTACTAGGTAGTCTTCCTCATCTCATCTGAATTTCTTATTTTTAGACTCTATCAGATTTCTTTCCATAGCGTCTATTTCATCAGCTAGTTTTTGGTCTCTACTTAAGAAGGTGGGGTTATCTGTGGAAATTTCCAATCTCTTCTGAATTAATGTAACTTCTCGATCAATTTCTATTAGGGTCTTTGTGTGATGTTTAATAATTAATTTCATTAGACTGAATGAACAAGCATCCATGGTTTCTTCCCATTGGACATTATATTCTACACTGGCGACACACTTTATTCGAGCTTGGCTAGTCCCACGAATTCGAGTATACCCGGGTGTATTGAGGTTTGTGACTGTTTTCTGCCCGAGTGCATTGAGTTATTTTCCAAGCAGGGATTGAAGCATTTTATTCCCGCTGGCTGCAATACTGCACAGTATATATATATAAACTGCATTACAATTCATGAATTTATGCCATCTGGTAGACACGCGAAGCATTGCAGCCTATTAAATCCTAATCATTATCATTTAACAGATCAGCCGCCCATCAGCCAGGCATGAACCCAGGCTGGGAAGGCAAATGCAACGGGGCTTGTCAGAGGTTAGGAGCGGCACATTCCAGGTATCTGCCAGGTACACACCGGGTATTTGCTCGAATAAAGTGTGTCGGTGCAGTATATCTGCTAATTCGAAGGAGGATTTTTTATCAAATCGTAGACCCCTAGGGATACGTTTGATGTCTAAGTATTTCTCTAAATAGACTTTGTCCCAGACCTTTTTGGTCTCTTTCTTACGGGAAATCAAATGTTTTATTAATTAAGACACGGCGCCTATTTAATCTGCACACAATGAGCATCCGGCAGGAACCTGACGAAGCTTACTGCGAAACGCGTTGTTCCCTGCCGGAGCTCATTGAGAGAGGGACCCAGCCGACCGCAGAACATCCGGTGTAGATCCTCTCTTCCTGTTCCACTGCCGGACGCGCCAGTGAGAGCACCAACGGAGGAGATCTTGCAGGATCAAGCCGCGCGGCTGATGCTGGGCAACAAGAGTTGCAATTCAGTGTGAGTGTGCTTTCTGTTTATTCATCTTGTCTACCTTGTTTTATAACGTTTATGTTTTTATAACGTTCATGCTTGTCTATGTTCATGTTTTACCTGTTACCAATAAAGACTTGTTATATTGCTAACCCTGGTTTTGCACACATTTTTGGTCTTTGGGCAACGGGGAGAGGAGCCACTCACACACCACACCTATTGGGAGATATTTTGCTGTGACGATTCCACATCACCTATACAGGCTGACATCACCCTCTGAGGGCAAGAACTCACATTAGGCCGTGTGAGTTTTATGTTTATTCTGACTCCATCATAGGAGTCTGCATTTACCAAACTACAGTCTGCGTTGAGGGCGAAGTCTCACACAAGCCCGTGTGAGTCATTGAAACTGTATGTCTATGTTTCATTGATTGTATTTAGTGGAATTCCACTCTCATCCCTCCCACCTTATCCTTCACCCACACCCCTCCTCCCCCCCCTCCCATCCCCTGCACATGTGGATGTTATGCATTAATACTGTGCTTTATTCCATTTTTTACTCCATTTTTATTCAACTTTATCCTGTTCCATCAACATCGTGAGGTCCATGAGTTTTGCGCTGACCGTCTTCATACCAATAAAACTTTATTAGCGACTAAATTCAGACTTTGCCCATCCTTTGGTCCATGGGCGTCTGGGAGAGGAGCCACTCATACACCATAGCCACTGGAACTGAACACTAAGACGCATCTACATCATCTGAGCATGCTGACAACACCCACTGAGGGAACAAACTCACATATGGCCGTTTGAGTTTTTTTCCTATCATTTCTCCGGTTCAGGAGTTTCTATTTACCCCCCACATCCATCGCTGAGGGTGAAGTCTCACACAAGCCCGTGTGAGTCGTTGAAACTTACATTTTATGTTTCATTTACTGTATATTTAGTGTCATTTACCACTATCCCTCCCTTTCCCTCCCCTTCCCCCTTCTCCCCCTATATACACTGATTCATGCACTAATACTGCGATTTGTTTTATTTTGCTTCATTTTCCACCATCATCTTGAGTTCCACGAGTTTGCGCTGACCACCATCACACTCCAATTGCAACCATAAGAAGAACTTGGGATTTGTCTTCTTCAAGGTCAAGCAGCAGCAAAACCAACAAAAGGGCCAGTATACAATTTTTTACAATTTTTAATATTTATAATACAGTTTTTTATGTTCATAGGCGTTGAATAACTATTAGCCACTTATTTCAGGGAGCGCCCCAGTTCCACACCCTGTTATATTTTTGCCCGCTGTTTGTTTCTATTTTTTAATACAAGTCAGATATCCCCAAAGGGAAGTGCACCGATCCTGGAGGTACTGCAATACCAGGTCAATGCGTGGAGTGGACAGAGCAAGCTCTTCTTCCATCTCCCTGTTCTAAAAATCCATTTAATATATGGTCCCCAGATAGGGGACGTATCAGATATTAAACTGATAAGAACAGATTTTTTTTATTATGAAAATATACTTTATTTAGTTCTCACACGTAATTTCCACAAAGTTTCACTTTTCGAAAAATAAAAAACCACCCGACATTACAAAAAAACCAAAAACATTTCAATACAAATCATACATCTAACTTCCAAGTGTACAACATGACTTGGTATATAACAATTCTTGTTAAACATTATCATTCCACTTTTCAGTGTGCCAGACACTCATTGCGTTATTTCCCATTTGTTTTTTATCCAACAGAAAATATAGATATAAGGCCAGTCCCACACATTGGTCTTCTGATAAGAGAACATGTTTATACTGTATAACAGCAGATTTCGACATTTCCATAAGGCCTCTTTGATACAAGAGACCGTCTGCCACATCTGTTTAAAATTATCCAAAGTTAAACGTTCTGAAATGCCATAGAAAACAACATAATAGTCCATTTTCTTAAGCCCACTGACCATTTTGAGAATTTTCCCCATCTTCCTCCACACCATAGTAGCATATGGGCAATTCCACAGCAAATGCATTACCGATTCATTATCAGCACATGTTGTTCTTGGGCATGATGCTTTAGTTGCTAATCGTCGCCTATGCTGGAATTCTCTGACTGGCACACAGCCGTGAACTGCAGCCCACCACAAATCTTGTTGAGAATGGGTCAAAAAAGGAGCAGCTACTCTCCTCCATATCTCCTTGGCATATGGTTGCGTATAATTTAACACCTGTGAAATGTATTTTTGGGCCTGTAACATTTTTGTCAGTTTCCTTTGATTCCCGATCATATCTTTGGGCAGATCTTGCTACTTATACAATTTTACCATCTTTTCTAATACTATATAAAACTCAGATGGTACCAGCTTAAAAGGAACCTTACTCGTAATCACATTCCATTTATATCTATGGAGAATGCTGCCTGCAGTATATCTCACATAACATGCAGCTTTTGTATCTTTATCTGCCAGTGTGACATAATAGGCAACATATTTAATAAAAATAAACATATTAATATCAGAGAAATTTTTACCACCTTGTAGTTTGCTCCTACACACTTTTTCCTGTTTCAATTTTTCCGATTTAGAGTCCCAAAAAAAGGCGAAAATCAATTTCTTAATCTTTTTGAGCCAAAAATCATTTGGGGGGGAATACCAAACTTACATACAACAAAATTGTCAATAAAATCACTTTTATAATGAGCGTTTTCCCTTCTAACGTCAAACTTCTAAGGGACCACATCAGTATTTTGGCCCTTACTTTCTGAAAAATCAGTTTCCAATTTTCCACACCTTTTAACTCTTGATCAAAAATTATGCCCAAAATTTTGATTTGAACATTTTTAAGCTGGCAGTCAGGTAACTCCTCTATTTTCCACTCTCCAAAGGTCATACATGCACTTTTTGTACATTTACTTTTAGGCCAGAAGCATGTTTGAAACACTCGGCTTGAAAAGAGGCTCTTTTAAGTGAATACATATCTGTACATAAAATACTAACATCGTCCATATAAGCAATCACTTTAGCCTGTTGTCCTCCGCTGCCAGGTACAAAGACTCCCTTTATCATTTTATCTCTTCTGATAGCATGCAATAAAGGTTCAATTGCGCAGATGAATAAAATTGGTGACAAGGGACATCCTTGTCGGGCCCCTGATCTAATGTGCACATCATCTGTAAGCTGTCCATTAATCAAAATTTGACTGGTACAATTTCTATATACCGTAGCAATTTGCTTTAGAAGGGTATTTGGGAACCCCATTTTCTTTAAACAAAAATTCATGTGCCACCGAATCATAGGCCTTTTCAAAATCTAAACTTAAAATAGCCATTTTTAGGTTCCGGTCCTTCGTGTACCCAATGGCATCTCTTAACAGGGATAAGTTATCCCAGATAGTCCGCCCTGGGACAGCACACGTCTGATCTTGATGGATAACCTTAGCAATAACCTCCTTCATTCTAGACGCTATAATTTTTGTATATACTTTATAGTCCACATTTAGCAAACTAATAGGCCTCCAATTTCTGATATCTTTCTTATTCCCTTTTTTGAATAACAAGACTATGATTCCTTTTTTCATAGCCTCTGGTATATCAGCCTTCAGAAAACATTCTTTATACATTTCCAATAAATCACATTTCATGTCCTCCCAAAAAGTTTTATAAAGTTCAACAGGGATACCATCCTCACCGGGGGTTTTATTCGTTGCAAAACTATACACCACCTGTTTTAACTTTTTTTCAGAGAGGTCTCTTATAAGACTTTGTTGATCAAAATGTTCAATACCTGCAGACATATTGTCCAGTGCGTCTTGTACAAAAGAGGCATCAACCATCTTTTTATTGTACAAATTTTGATAAAAGGCCTTTGCAATTTTCAAAAGACCTTTCTTGGAAGTAGTTGTCACCGTACCCTCCGTTAAGACTTCCATATCTGTTTTAGTGAAAGCTTTCTTAAAAAAATACCTGGTACATTTTTCACCCTCTTCCACATTTTTAATTCTGGAATTGAATATAATTTTTTTGCCTTCCTCAACAATCTTCTTTTTAATTTCTAATTTAATTTCTTCGATGTCTTGCGTGACATCCACACCAGCCTTCTCAAATTTCAATAATGTGTGCAGCTTGGACTGCAAATTTTGATACAGTAATCTTTGCTGCTGTGCAAATTTCCGACTTGCTTTAATAAAAAAATATTTTAGTTTTAGCTTCTTGCCACCACTGTAACATGGATGGGAATGTATTTTTGTGCTACTCAAAGAGCTATAGAATGCCTGAAATGTGTTACGTAACTCTTCTCACAGTGTGTGTCCTCAGTCTTTTCTTTTTGCTCGTCCTGAAACTCCATCGTGGGCGAGGTCTCCTACGTGGGCAATTCCTGAACAGGTGCTCTGTTGACCCACATAGGTTACACTCCCTGGGTGCCTTACAGTTCCGAATATTATGCTCCATACTGCCACAATTTCTGCACTCACCTCCTGTACAGTTATCCTGTGAGTGTCCATATTTTTGGCATTTGCTACAGAACACTGGTTGTCCTTGGTAGAATAAATATCCATTATTCCTTCCGAGAGAGAAGGTACCAGGTGGGAGGCACATACCTCCAATGCCATCCGCATCTTCTTTAAACTGCACCATAAACATCCTCTTTCCATTCCAAATGCCAAAGTTGTTGGTGATTTTTTTTGCTGAATCTCACCTCCCCACAGTACCTTCTGAGAAACAGTTCAATATCTTCTTCAGATACATATGGGTTGTACATATGCACAATGACAGACTTCTCCTGCCTTGAGTACAGGAGATCAAGCCTTTGTCCTTGTAATTCAGGCTTAGCTCTATTGTCCAGAAATTTCTTGTGAAAATTGAGACAGGTATACTCACGATCAAAAGTGACATCAAATGCTCCTTTAGAGGCATACTCCTGCAGACAGAGGTTATTTGTAGCTGTTATTCCACAAAATCCTTCCAATAAATCCTTGACGATAAATTTCACAGAGACACGGCTGCTGTGACTCTCCTCCACTTGAATCCTGATGGTATTCTTCATTCTTGCAGATGAATTAGCATAAAATGCCATTTTTAAAGCTCTTTTGTTGGGTTAAACCCACACGTTGGCCTGAATTTCACACTAAACGTAGTGCGCCCTCTATTGGCCTTTCACGGTACTACGTCCTTATGCAAATGAGCAGAACGAAAGTACTGCTGATTCTCACAGCTTGTCACGAATCTTGCTCAAAGATTCCTTTTTACGACCGGAGCCCAAATAATACACTAGGTGTCATGCACCTTTTCTTTCTATTTTATACCACGGTTCTAAAAGAACCTTTCTTTCTTCTCCAGACTTGTAAAAGCATAAACTTAGAACCTTCTCACTTTTGCATTACTCTTCAAAACATTCCGACACTGGATCATGTCATAGCATTTTTCAATAATATTAACCTTTCACTTACCAATATTTTATGTTCAAAACTGTTTTAGAACAAAAACAAAACCTCAAATCTCAAATAATGTTCTCCACTTTTTTTGTTTCCATTTGTTTTCTATTCCTTTACTTCCTTTTTCCTCTGCCAAATAATAAACATACATTTTACTTAAAATCATCTTAATACATCTCCTCGCATTTATAGTTTCTTTTCCAAATATTAATACATTTCTCACGTCCCACAACACTTCCTTTACAGTTTACTGTATTATCTTCCATGCCATTTTTGCTTCCTTTTCGTTCATATCGCTTATATACCATACAACATTGTATTGTAGTTTAATGTCTGCATTCCTGTTATTTCTTTTAATATGGCACCCATTTATTCCATATCTGTCTGGCAAAATCACAATTCCAAAATACGTGTGTTATACTTTATATTTCTCCACACCTCTGCCTTGGACATAACTCTAATTACATATCCCCTCCTCTTCTGGAACTCTCTTACAGGTAAGCAGCTCCAAGCCGTCATCCAAGCTATATCCTTTTGGGTGTTTATCAATGTCTTATCACGTATATTTCTCCACGCAACCTTCATTTGTGCTTCTGTGAGGTCTCCTACCATCTCTATTTTTTCTGTTTCTAATATCACTTGCATTATTTTCTTACTGTTATTTAACACCTCCACACCCATCTTACATAAATCAAAAAAAAAAATTCAAACAGCTCATAATGTTCTGGAGGTTCAAAGCATACCGGTTTTCTCAAATCAACCTTTGAGATATTGTACATTCTCAAAATCCCACCCATTAAATACTTAACAAAACATGTTACTTTATTTTCTTTTTCTGTCACCATTTTGGCATAAAAACTAATATACTTTGTATACAAGAACAGTTCTATATTTGGTAAGCCTCTGCCCCCTTTCTCTTTGGGCTTATATACCTTTTCCCTCTTCAGTTTTTCATCTTTCGAGCTCCAAAAAAAGACGCTAAATAATCTCGCTATCTTCTTTATCCAGATTTGTGTAGGAGGGAAAACAATGCTGATGTACAATGCAATCGGAAGTAACACGGCTTTTATCAGTAGGATCTTTCTTCCCCTGATAATGCCCTCATTGACCACATTTTTATTTTATTTTCTAATTTTGTATAGGAACACACCCAATTTTGGTGTCCATTCAGACCACTCTCGAAATTTAAACCCAGCACCTCAAGGGGGCCTTCCTGCATAGGGATCCTCAAGTCTTTCATCTCTTCCATTTTTCCAAACACCTTCCCTTTGCATTTTGAACGATTCAATTTTAATGCAGATGCTTGGCAGAACACTTCTGTCTGCCACAAGGCCCTCTTCATTGCTACCATGGATTTACACACTAACGTAACATCGTCCATGTAGCCCAACACCTTTATTTCCCTTCCCCCACCACCTGGCACCTCTGCTCCTTTTATTACTTTGTCCCTTCTTACCATTTGAAGCAAGGGCTCTATCGCACATATACATGCAATTGGGGAGAGGGGACATCCCTGCCTCACCCCTGAATCAACTCTGACCTTTCTTGTTGTTAGACCGTTCACTAAAACCAGGCTATATATCTCCTTATACAGGGTTCTGATCTGCCACAAAAACCTTCTCGGGACACCCATTCTTTCAAAGACTCTAAATAAAAATTCATGCACCAAACTGTCATTCGCTTTTTCGAAGTCCAATGACACTATTGCCAATTTTTTTTTTTTCCCTCGTTGTACCATATTACTGTATATCCAATAATAACACTAAGCTCTCGTTAATTTGTCGGTTTGGGACCGCACATGTCTGGTCTTCCCCTATCACATTACTAATCACCTCTTTCATCCGATTTGCTAATATTTTAGCAATTATTTTGTAGTCTACATTCAGTAGGGTTATGGGGCGCCAATTTTTCAACTCTGATTTATCCCCTTTCTTGAACAGCAATGTGATTATCCCCTCCATCATAGTTTTTGACAATTCTCCTCTTTTCAAAACATCATCACATATTTCACATACATCTTCTCCCAGTATATGCAAAAAGGTTTTTATAAAACTCTACAGGAAGACCACTTGGTCTTCTTTTCCCATCTTGCCCTGCAAGCTATTCAACCCCTCTTCTTCAAATTGCTCTTCTCTCTTTTTTTTTGTATATAAATCTTTGTAGAAATCTTCTACCGCCTTCATTATTTCTGTATTTCCAACCCTTTCTATTCCTTCCTTATCTCTTACACAGCACATCCTTTCTTTTTTTGAAAAGGCTTTTTTTTTTTTTTTAATTTAGTACATTTCTCATCCTTTTCCATCTTTTCAATCTTCGCTTGGAAGATAATTTTCTTTCCTTTCCGATTTAACAATTCTTTTATTTTTTTACGAGCGTTATCAATTTCCGCTTTCATCTCGTAATCTAATTTTGTTATTTTAAAAAGGTATTGCAACCTCATCTGCAATCTCTCGTATTCTTCTCTCTCCCTTTTTTGCCTTTCACACCCTTTCTTTATAAAAAAAACTTTTTATTTTAATTTGAACCATTTCTCACTACTCTATTATGCTTTTAAATTCTCTTTTCTTGTTTTTTAATCTTCCGTACAACCCTTCCAGCTGTTTTTTAACCCATTCTTCCTCTAATAATTCCGTATTCAGTTTCCATAAACCTTTTCCATTCCTACAATCGCCTTTCAATTGTTATGCCGGTGCTGTCCGCAGACCAGACCCGTCCCCTGAGCTGAAGGGGGAAGTGGTAATACACGCATCCGCAGCAAAGGGAGCGTGTCCGGAGTGTGGTATGAAGCGTTGCCAGGCCAGGTGTAGTAAGGTAGACAATACTTGCCGGTACCGGTTGTAGAGATAGAGTGAAGGATGCCTCGCCGAAGTCAGGGAGTGGAGAGTGGAGATAGGTCGTTGTCCAAGCCGTGTTCAAGGGGTTACCAGAGTGAGCGTTGTCCAAGGAGTGCCGAGATCGAGAGCCAGAGGGGGTAGTCGTACAAGCCGCGTCAGAACCTGTGAAAACACTGAGAGAATCCAGAAGTACTTCCATACAGAGACTATGTCGAGCAAAGACTGAGAGCAGAGAGGAGCTAGATAAAGCAGGAAGGTCCAATTAGGAACGGAGGCGGGACAGGAAGAGCTACAGGGAGACACTGCAGATTGGTGCAGGCATAACAGGCCAGGTGAGTCTTGTTGGTAACCTAAGTATGCCTGTGCAGTGTGCGGGGGCGGAGCCTGAGGTCCGGGGGACGGGAAGAAGAGTGTGCAGACTGAGCGTGCTCCGTAACTCGTGTACGCGCATGAACCGAGCCAGTGGATGGTGCAGGTGTGCGTGCAGGAGGGCGTGGGCGCGCCCGGCACTGAGCAGAGGAATCGCCGAAGGGAGTGATCCCGCGATGGCGGCAGGAGCGAGGAGCCGTGGAGGCCGGTAAGGCAGGTTTGTTTTGTGTGTCCAGGGACTCCCTGCGGGAAGGGGGTTTTGTGTGGAGAGCGTGGAGAACGCCAATTCCTGACATCAATTTCATATTACATTCTATGTACAAATGGTCTGAAAAAATCATCTTCTCATATTTCATATTTTCAAAATTAAAATTTTTTGAAGAAAAACAAAATTCAATACGGGATTTCGCCACTCCTTTGTCACTGAACCAGGAGAATCCCTGTGCACCTTTATTTAATTTCCTATGATTGTCTACTAGTTGGAAGTCAGATATTATTTTAATAAGGGCTTTGCCAGTTATGTCTATACCCGCTCCTTCTGCTACCCCTTCTCTATCCTTCTCCTCGATTATGCAATTAATAATAATTGAAGTACCCTATTATAATTGTGGGTTCCATTCCATGATATTAAACAATCGGAAACAATACTCTTCTATCTTTAACCAAACTAGCATTAACCGCCCTGGTTCTATAATTGTTGTTTTCACAATTTGAACTCTAGGGCCTTTAATTAACACACCTAAACCGGCATTTTTGTTATTACTACCCCCTGACCACACAGATTTTCCCCATTTCCAGTCTTTCTGAATTAAGGGGCTTTCAAGTCCACATTCCTGTACACATATGACTTCGCTATTTTTTCCCCTCAGAATGTCAAAAATAGCAGCTCTCCTGGCCGGAGCTCTGATGCTCCGCACATTATGATGATATCCACACCAAGATGTCCTAGTCATAAGTCCTTACCTCTGTTTGAACCATTCCTTACTGATTCTCTCACAGGTGCAACACGTCAAAATGTTCTACACATTCTCGAGTAGCCTCCAACGAGGGCTGCACGTCCTCAATCTCTGGTAACGAGCTGCCTGGGGATTCCGAACTATCATACTCTCCAATGTTTTGGGTCCCTTCCATCTGCAAGGGAGCTTCATTGTCTCTTTCTCTATCCGACGTGTCAAGCCTGGACCTCTGACCAACGGATCTCGGACTACCTTTCTTTCTTTTAGAAGCTCGTCCTTTTTTCTTCCCCGCCAACTGGTACTCCTTTTCCTCCGTCTGCGGTTCAGGTGAATTTCCTATTGTGATATTCTCTTCACCTTCCGCTCCCATTACCTCAAAGTTTTCTTCCACATTGCCCATCGATCCCATGTCCTCAGGTTCTGATTCCGAGATATCTTCCAGCTCTGTTGTTTGAAAAAACACATCATCTGGCTGAGCAGCTGTTGGTGTTGCCACCCCTCCTGCCCTCTCCTTTTCTGGCACCTGCTCCGGTAGAGGGATCTGCTCCTTTGCCTCTGCGTCTTCTTGTCTTATCTTTGCGGCCTGCGCATATGTTGGCTTTGGGCATTTCCTGGACAAATGATCTTCATCACCACACAAGTCACATTTTTTGGCCACTCCACATTTTGCTGCCAGGTGGCCCTCTTCTCCACAATTTCGACAGAATGGGCCCTCTTTTGCGCAGTTCTCTTGCGTGTGGCCATACTCCTTGCACTTGTGTCAGTGCGTGGGCTGTCCTTCGAACATGAGGTACCCACGATTTCCACCTATGCTGAAGTTGGCTGGCGGGTGCAAAACCCCGCTTGTATTCGACTGGTCTTCTCGAAATTTTACCCTGAACCGCCTTTTCCCGTTATAAATCCCGTATAGGTTATACAGTTCCGCTCCATAGCTCACTTGGGTACAAAATCGCTGAAGGAGCATTCTTGATTCAGCTGTTTCCACATATGGGTTATACATATACACTGTAACCATTATGTCTTGCAACGGGTACATAGGGATTACCTTGATCCCTTGCATAGCTTCTTTCCCAACTGCGGTTCTGGCCTTCTCGGTAACTCTTAGACACTCACCGATTCCGTAGAACGTAACGTCATATAATCCTGCTCTCGGGGAATCTTGTAAGCAGAAGATGTCGCAAATCTTTACCTCCAGGATCTTCTCCAATACGACTTTAACAATGTGGGCCAATCCCCACTTACTCCGGGCCATCTCATCCAACTGGAAACGCACAGTGTTCTTCATGCGCGGGCCATCCGCAATGATCTCTTCCTGCTCTGCTGTGACGCAACTCCCCAAAAGCAGCAAGTGGCTTTAGTCCCCTAGGGGACGATGCCACAGGGCCAAGGAGCCGGGTCTCGCAAGCCTGCCCCTGACTACGACACTTGATCGTAGCCAAAAGGCCGAGAAGCGATAACCAGAAATGGGCCCCTGCCCGAGCGCTGCCCGATGGCCAGGGGCACTACGCTTTAGGGAGAAGAAGAAAAGGGCAGGAGACGTAGCCGCTTGCTGCCCGCTTTCCTCCTCCCCCAGCATGCCTGCCTCCATTCCTTCCAAAACAGCTCCGGGGAGTCTATGCAGCAGCAGCGGCGATGACGACGGGTGCAAAAGCCAAAGACTTTCTATGGAGCAAAGAAAAGCAGCCACCCACACTGCCGGGGGGGCCCACAAGGCCAACAAATAGCCAAAAAGGCACATGCTTCCAGTTCTTTTTCCGGCACCAGTCTTTGCCTGTTCATTTGCATAGGAACCGCCCACTTTTTCTCTGCTCGCCGACTCGTCTGGGCTGCCATGAAACTCAGGCAGCAAGCAGGCAGTGTAAAACAAAAAATGTGAGGCGCTTCTAATGAAGGTGTAATAAATAAATAAATAAATAAATATATAGTGATTAATATCAATAAATCAAAAGTGCTTATAAATAATAAGAATAAGAATGGCGAACTTCGCTGCTCAACCCTCTTGGGAATAATAAGAATGGCGAACTTCGCTGCTCAACCCTCCTGACGAAGCTGCCAGCGAAACGCGTTGAGTGAACTAGCAGCAGTCTAGAAGTGTGCCCCGAATGCCCCAGAGCCCGTGTGGATCCATTCTGTGATCGATCACTAAACCGGAAGTGACACGACGGGCCGGACCGGAAGTGACGCGACCTCGGGAGTGGGGTGGATGGTGTACACTGATGCTGCACATTGATTTTTACGTGTCTATGCACATGGTGCTCATGTAAGTGCAATAAAAATTGCTTTTTTGAATATACTGATAGTGAACATACAATGTTGCACTAGAGTTGTCTTTTTTTTTCATCGAGGGTTTGTTCTGCTGACACCAGGGAGTGTATACCAAGCAAGATCCCTCTGCAAACTGCTGAGTCTACATATTGCATTTATTGCTATTCAATGCTGTATTTCAACTGGGAGAATGTGAGTTCCCAATCATGATTCCTGTATAGATTGCTATATTTGTTTAGACATACTACACTATTTTCTATTTTCTTCCTTGCATATGGTGAAACCTGCGCTCCCCACAATCTTCTCTCCACTAAGCAAGCAGGCAGTGGCTGGACTTTTCCGTTCAGATCATTTCAGCCACCCATTGTGACATCAACCTAGCAAGTCAGGCATTTGCTGCTGCTGCAGTGTTTCCTATGCAGGCTGGCTGATTACATCTTCAACAAGAGTTTCTTAGATATCTGCTCGTTCGGACAGAATTAGGCAGCAGGCGGCACTCCTGCTCCATGCGAGCTGAAAAGAAAGTAGGAAGCCAGGCAAAAGAATGAACAAGACACAGCAAAAAGAAGGAGGCTTTATTTTGTCATTTCTTCTTCTTTCTTTGCAAAAGAAAGAGCCAAAAAAGAAGAGCATGCTTCCTTCTATTTTCCTTCTGTTTGTTTCTATTTCTATTTTTTCATACGTCAGATATCCCCAAAGGGAAGTGCACCGGTCCTGGAGGTACTGCAATACCAGGTCAATGCGTGGAGTGGACAGAGCAAGCTCTTCTTCCATCTGCCTGTTCTAAAAATCCATTTAATATATGGTCCCCAGATAGGGGACGTATCAGATATTAAACTGATAAGAACAGATTTTTTTTCCAAAGTTTTTATTTTTACAGGGTGAAAAAAGTTAGTTTCACTTTTCGGAAAAAAACAAACCACCCATACATTACAAGAACCAGAACACAAAACAATATAATTTTCTTCTCCATACCTCAAACACCCTACAATCCATAACATACACACTTTTATTCACATCCATCTCTTTCTCTCTTTAACTCCATTCATCCCTCTCATACTCTTCCATATGCTTTTCCTCCTCATCTCACGAAGAGGAGGGGAGCACCGGCCCACCTCTTCTCCCCGGATACTCCACAAAAAGGGACCCTTTCCACACGTAAGTGTCTCATACCAACATTACTTTTCCTTCTGTCAAAATCATCTACTATTCCCATTTTGTAAAAGCATACGTGTACACTTTCTACTCAACACTCGTTCACACATTCAAACTATATCTTTTATTTTCCAATTCTACATATTTCTTACATTTATTTCATGTTATACATTTTATCGTTGTTATCGCATCTTTACAACTTTTACGTTTCCTTAAGGTTAAGTCCACATTTTCCCTTCAATTTACCCAATTCCAGCTCTTCCAAAGATCACTACGTCTTTCCATTCCTTTTGATGCCATAAATCTCCTTTCCTTCCTCTTTTCTTCCTATCACTCAAATAATATAGATACATTTTACTCATTATCCATCCAAACCCACTTCTTCTTTCTGAAATAGAACCACATTCCGCAACTGCCACAACGCCTCTTTCACACAATTTATCATTCTCCAACATATGCTCTCCTTCTCACTTTCAATCCCTCCCAAACCATACATCATTTTTTCATAACTCAACATCTGTACTTCCACAATCAACTTAACAACAGTCCCATCTTCCTCCACACTTTCCTCGCATATTCGTAGTTCCACAGGAGGTGTATTACCCCCTCAATACCACCACAGCCCACTCTTGGGCAAAGCTCTGTTTCTGCCGATCCCCTCCTTTTCATGAATTCCCTAACCGGCAAATACCCCCACACCGCCATCCACGCCACATCTTTCTGACCATTCATCAAACTTTTGCCACTCACATTCTTCCACGCCTTTCTCATCTGACTTTCATTCAAATCCCCTCTCACTCCCATTCTCTCCAAGCTTTTATAACTCTAATTATCTTCTTCCCATCTTTCCATTGGTCCCATGACAACTCCTTTAGCTCCCATTTGTCCATATATTCCTCAATGAGTTTATAAAAGGAAGGCGGATGAAGCACACCGGTTTCCTCAGATCATACCCTATCTCCCTAAACCGACCAATTACATTCCCTAAAAAGAACCTTGTGTAACATCCTCCTTTACTTTCTCTTTCTGCTAGCCGAAAATAAAAGCAGATATATTTAATGAAAATAAAAAGCTCCAAATCTAGGAAGCCTTTTCCTCCTTTTTCCTTTGCCATGCAGATTCTTTCCCTGCCCAGTTTTTCATTTCTGGATCCTCAAAAAAAGGTAGCCAGTAACCTTGTTATTTTCCTCTGCCAAACCCCTGTTGAGGGAAACACCAGTCCAAGATAGAGGATCATTGGGGCTAGTACTGCCTTCACTATCAATGTTTTCCACTCCAAAAAAAGCTCTCTCTGTGACCAAAACCCGATTTTTTTTCTCCAACTTTCCAGACAGCCTAGACCAATTCTGAGTCCCCTCTAGCTTTGAATCAAACAGGACCCCAAGATCTCGATCTCCTCTTCTACTATGTGTAGCCCCAAATCCGGCCCGATTGGAACTTCCCCAAACCTTTTCACCTTGGATTTCCCCCAATTCACTTTTAGTGCTGATGTTTCCGCAAAAATCCCTATCTGCCACATCGCTCTTTTAAGTGCCCTCTCAGATTTGCATATAATAGTTACATTATCCATATAGCCGCGGGTTTTTTGCTGACGTCCTCCGCTCCCCGGTACTGTTACCCCTCTTACCACTTTATCTTTTTCAAGCATACACAGTAGTGGCTCCATCGCACAAATAAACATAATGGGTGACAAAGGGCACCCCTGTCTTACACCCGATTTAATATCTACAACTCCTGAAAGGAAACCATTAACTAAGACCCTGCTGTTCACCCCTATATACAATTTCCTAATAAATTCTACAAACCTCCCTGGAACCCCCATCTTACCTAACACTCTAAAAACAAACTCCTGAGACAATCTATCGTAAGCTTTCTCCAGGTCCACTCCTGCCACTAATAGGCCTTGTTTTCTATTGAGACTATCCCAAATCCCATCTCTTAAAACTACTAGGTTTTCCCCTTTCCGGTGGCCCGGGACCGCACAGACCTGCTCTTCCCCGATAAGCTTATGTATCACCATCTTATGTATCACCATCTTTAGCCTATTCGCTATCACTTTTGCTATGACTTTGTAATCTACATTCAGCAGCGTGATTGGGCGCCAATTTTTTAGCTCTTCCTTTTCACCTTTTTTAAAGATTAACGTAATTAAGCCTTCTCTCATAGACTTCGTTCCCCCACTTTTCTGTAGCACTGCCTCACTTACCTCCTTAATATCTTCTTTCAGTATCGCCCAAAAGGTCTGGTAGAATTCGAACGGCAATCCGTCGCTTCCTGGTGTCTTGTTTCTCTTCCCTCCTGAGACCTCTTCCTCCAACTCACCCTCATTTAATTCCCTACCAAGCCATTCCTGATCTGTTCTTCCCAATTTCCTATGCAACTTATTTAACACATCTGCCTCAATATTCTCATCTCTCTGCTTCTCAGCATACAGGTCCTTATAAAAGCCTTGCACCTCCTCAATCATTTTCTCTTTATCTTTTATCTCCATCCCATTCTTATCCCGCACAGAATCCATTCTCTCCTTCCGACCAAATACTTTCTTGAAAAAGAAACTTGTGCACTTTCCATCCAACTCCAAACATTCTACTTTTGCTTTAAAAATGATAGATTTCCCTTTTTTTTCCAAGTAATCTTTAATTGCTCTGCGTGCTTCCTCTATATCACTCTCCACCTTGTAACCGAATCTACGCATCTTAATCAAAAACTGCAGTCTCTGCTGACAATTCTCATACCATAGTCTTTCATTTTTACCTTTCTCGGCCCCCTTCTTAATAAAAAACTTTTTGGACTCGCACTTCACCCATTCCCACCACTCACCCACCTCTTGGAATCCACCTTTCTTCTCTTTCAATCTTCTATATACCCATTCGTACTTTTTCTTTACCCATTCATCCTCTAATAATGACACATTCAACTTCAAAACATTCTTCATACGTTCTCCTTCTCTCTCCACCTCTAACCTTACATTCAATATAACATGGTCTGAAAAAACGACTTTTTGGCATTCGAAATCTATCATTTTCACCGATTCAGATATTAAGCAGAGATCAATTCTGGACTTCGCCGTGCCTTTATCGCTAAACCATGTAAACAACCTATCTTTTTTTTTTTCCAGTGCCCCTGCATCTACCAAATGAAACTCCTGCATTATTTTAATCAAAAGTCTCTCTGTGGAGTCAACCTCCCCCTTACCTCCTACTCCTTCTCGGTCAGCATCTGATATTATACAGTTGAAGTCTCCAACTATGACTGTCGGCTCCCTAACTGGCAAAAAAAATCTTAATTTTTTGAATAAAATGGCCCTCTCTTTCCTTACAGGTGGGGCATAAACATTAAATATTGTAAACCGGCAGCTTTCGGTTTGGACCTGAACTAAAACTAACCTTCCCGGTTCTATAATCCTTGTTTTACCCAAAGAAACATCTGGGCTTTTTGCCACAACCCCTACACCTGCATTCTTACTATCTGCTCCACCTGACCAGATTGCTGGTCCCCACTTCCATTCTTTCGGCCTCAAAGGGTGTACAAGTCCACACTCTTGAAGAGCTATAATATCAGCGTTCTGCAGCCGTAGATAATCAAAAATTACTGCTCTCCTTGTTGCAGCCCTGATGCTGCGCACATTCAAGGACACGATGCGCACCATCATAAAAAGGTATAACAAGACCCCTTATGTCTCTGCTGCTCTGCGGAGTACCCGTATTGTCTCATTCTGACCCGGGCTCCCCGAGGGCTCCGAAGGGCTCAACACCGAGGACACTGGGGAATATTCCTGGATCACCATCCCCGGGCTCTCTACTCCAACAGGGCTCTCGCAAGTACTAAAGTTCTGATTCGTTTCAGGAAGAGAGCTTTCGCTTTCACTCACGTCCAGATCCTCTTTAAGCTCCTCATGCTTTGTCTTTTGCGCACCCGCTTCTGTTTCTATGTCTTTCTTCGATAGCTTTCTTTTCCTTTTTGTCTGCGTTTCCATGGGTTGCGCCTCTTCCGGTTTTGCTTCCAGCTCTCTACCTGTCTGCTGAACCCCAGAGAGTTCATCTTCGGAAATTGCTGTTTCAGGTACTTCCACAAGTTCCTCTATTTCTTCTTCGTCTTCCTCTTTCTCGTCCTGGGAGCTCACATCCTCCGGAGGCCCATCTGCTTGGGGTTCCTGAAACGAGGGAAGAAACAGCTCCTCTGCATCGGCTCTCTCTGGCCTTTTCCCTGCAGTCTGCGCGTATGTGCGCTTAGGGCACTGCCTTGCTAGATGCCCCTCCTCTTCACACAGGTGACATTTCTTTGGTATCCCGCACTGTGATGCATTATGCGTTTCTTCACCACAGTTCCTGCATCCTGCTCCCATTCTGGCGCAGTCCTCCTGCACATGCCCGTATTTTTGGCATTTCCTACAATACGTAGGCCGTCCATCAAAGGTTAGGTAACCTCTCTTCCCTCCGATGCTGAAGGTCACTGGGGGATACATCACCACAAATGTATTGCTTTCGTCTGGCTTGAACGTCACCCAAAACCTCCTTTCGCCGTTATAAATTCCAAGGAAATTTTCCAGCTGGGTTCCGCCCTTCACGCTTGTGCAATATCTTTTAAGGAACAAGATTAAATCTCCAGTCTCCACGTAAGGATCAAACATGTGAATCGTCACCGCAGTATTTTGCATCATAAAGAATGGAATTGTATCAATCCCCTTCATGGCGTCTTTCACTGCTTCTTGCTTAGTTTTCGCAAACACTCACAAGCACACACTATAGTCATGGAAGGTTACTTAAAGGAAGCCTAACCTAGGAGGGTCTTGTAGACAGAAAATTCTCGAATCTCCACTCCAAGGGTCTTCACCAACACGTTATTAACGAAACTCTGCAAATAAATCTTCGTCCGTGTCTCCTCATCCAACTGAAACCGGATCGTGTTTTTCGTAGGCGCTCCCACCGCCATGATCTCTTCTTGATCTATTTGGAAAAGTACCCGGGCGCTATCTCTATCCATGGTGTGCAGTAGGTCTATAAATAACTAGAAAAGAAGGGTGTAATACAGCCTTAGGGTATTTCATAATTGTCTTGAGATGTCCTCGTGTGACTCAGAACCCCAACAGGATCTATCCAGGACCCTTGATGGTAATAGAAAACAAGAAGAAATGGGGGAGCACAATATGAGGAAAGGTAGATTGAAGGCGTATTTTCTTTCACTGATGATCAATGTGGTGCAAACACCTCTATTGAACCGTCAGTCTATGAAGTTAACTCCTTGGGTGGGAGACGCACATAAATTGATGTGTGTAAATGGATGGGAAAAAAAATAAATAACTTACACGGCCTTGTGTAAGTTCTATCACATCAAGGTTTCTTTAACTGCCGAATCTTCCTTTGGGATGCAGATTTTTCTTTCTGTCTTCGTTCCTCGCTGTCTCTTGAATGTTCCTCGTTGGATGAGTGGCTCCTTCACGGTAATTTACCTCTCATAAAAATGAAAAGGCATTTAGATGCACATACGTAAGTATCAACAGCGATATATGGAGAGACAGTGCGGCAATGTATTATCACAAAATGGTGATATTATAATAATATCTCACTCACACGACCTAATGTGAGTGTTCTCCTATAGCGGTATCTTGTTATCACTCGTGTCAAAGATTGATACAGGTCTTCAGATAGAGGAGTCTGTGGCCATCTTGCAACAGATTGCAGATGAATACAGAAAATTGACCTAAGGGTCACCTAATAATTGAGGTGGGGGAAGGGGTGCAGAGTAATAAATAAAACCAAATACTCACACGGGCCAGTGTGAGTACACACTTGTAGAAGTTTCTTTTAAGCTTCTAGTTCCTGTGGTGGAAACCTCCTTGGCGCTGATGTGAGGGGTAAAAATAGACTATGGGACACTGAGGTCTAAGGGAGGTACTAACTTTATTAAAGGAATATGCAATAAAAAGGTGAAAACAAAAACAATGGTATACAATGAAAATAAACGAATGGATGCTAAAACATAGAAGCAACTGTTGCTTCTAGGGGAAATACAAACAGCATGGGGAGTCACGCAGTGGTTGGTGGTAAGGGATCTCTTGTCTCCGCATCCGGATGGAGAGTTACCACGTCACCTCTGTCTCCTCTATGATGACTGCAAACTGTCTCGGATGAAGAGCTACGCGTTTTGCACTATGCAGGGCTTCCTCAGGCTCGTTAGATGTCGAATGGCTGAGTGCTTGTCGTTTTATGTAGTCTCTGGCCAATCTCTATTCTTCTTCAATCTGATGTCTCATTTTGACACGACGGGCGCCGCCATCTTGTTTGATGCGTGCGCATCCTGCAGGGATTTGCATGCGCATCTGGCGTGATGTCTGTGTGTATCGCCCTCTCGATTTAAAGCGTGCGCTTCCTCCAATAGATCGCGCATGCGCCTTACGTTACTGTCCTGACGGATACCGCTGGGTTTGAAACTATTGTATTGTACTGTATGTCTTAATATAGCGCCATTAATGTACATAGCACTTCAGAGTAGTAATACATGTGGTAATAAAATAAATAACAGATAATATAAATAACAGATCATGGGAATAAGTGCTTTAGACATAAAAGTAACATTAAGGAAGAGGAGTCCCTGCCCCGAGGAGCTTACAGTCTAATTGGTAGGTAGGGAGAACGTACAGAGACAGTAGGAGGGAGTTCTGGTAAGTGTGTCTGCAGTGGGCCAAGCTTTATGTATCATGTGTTCAGAATATCCACAGTGCTATTCATATGCTTCTTTAAGCAAGTGTGTCTTAAAGGTGGATAGAGAGGGTGCTAATCGGGTATTGAGGGGAAGGGCATTCCAGAGGTGTGGGGCAGTCAGTGAAAAAGGTTTAAGGCGGGAGAGGGCTTTAGATACAAAGGGGGTAGAAAGAAGACATCCTTGAGAAGAACGCAAGAGTCTGGATGGTGTATAACGAGAAATTAGGGCTGAGATGTAAGGAGGGGCAGAAGAGTGTAAAGCTTTAAAAGTGAGAAGAATGGAGTGTGAGATGCGGGATTTGATCGGAAGCCAGGAGAGGGATTTCATGAGGGGAGATGCTGAGACAGATCTAGGAAAGAGTAGAGTGATTCTGGCAGCAGTATTTAGGATAGATTGTAGGGGACACAGGTGAGAGGCAGGAAGGCCGGACAGCAGGAGGTTACAGTAATCAAGACGGGAGAGAATGAGGGCCTGAGTCAGCGTTTTAACAGTTGAGCAACAGAGGAAAGGGCGTATCTTTGTTATATTGCGGAGGAAAAAGCAACAAGTTTTAGAAATGTTTTGAATGTGAGGGGCGAATGTGAGAGAGGAGTAGAGTGTGACCCCTACGCAGCGTGCTTGGGCTACTGGGTAAATGATCGTAGTTCCAACAGTAATGTGGAAGGAGGTAGTAGGGCCAGGTTTGGGAGGAAATATGAGGAGCTCTGTTTTAGCCATGTTGAGTTTAAGGCGGCGCAGGGCCATCCAGGATGATATAGCATTGTCACTTGATAAAGACCATCATGGTCGAAACGTTGTGTTGGCTCAATAAATGAGTTTGGATATGCTAAATCCGTTGTGCCCTATGTTCCTTTGTTCATATATCCAGGACTGATTGCAGGCTTTCGTTCTAACACTGGAGCACCGGTAACTGTATCAATTTTTTCTATTTTGAGGTGTGCAGCATTTCTCTCTATTGTCTGATATAGCAGAGAGACATTCAGAAACTTTGGTTTGTACAGCAGGTGTAAGGTCGGGTGTTGAAAATTATATTTGTGTGTCGTCAGCATAGAGGTGATATTTAAACCCAAAAGATGTTATTAGGTCACCTAGAGAGAGTGTATACAGAGGAAAGAGAAGAGGTCCCAGGACAGAGCCCTGGGGTACCCCCACAGAGAGATCAATAGAGGAGGAGGAGGCGGTGTTAGCAGAAGAGACACTGAAAGTACGATGGGAGAGGTAGGATGAGATCCAGGATAGAGCTTTGTTCCGAATACCAAGAGTATGGAGAATATGAAGGAGAAGAGGGTGGTCCACGGTGTCAAATGCTGCAGAGGTCGAGTAATATGAGCAGAGTGTAATGACCTCCGTCTTTGGCAGCAGGGAGGTCGTCAGTTATTTTAGTGAGGGCTGTTTATGTGGAGTGAGCAGTGCGGAAGCCAGATTGTAGAGGGTCTAGGAGAGAATAGGTGTTGAGAAAATGGAGCAATCGAGAGAATACAAGACGTTCAAGGAGTTTAGAGGAAAAAAGGCAGGAGGGAGACAGGTCGATAGTTAGAAAGACAGGTAGGGTCAAGCTTGCTGTTCTTGAGTAATGGTATGACTGTTGCATGTTTGAAGGAGGATGGAAAGGTTCCAGAGCAGAGGGAGGAGTTAAAAATGTGTGTGAGCGTAGGGATTATAGTAGGAGCAAGAGGTTTTAGGAGATGGGAGGGAATGGGGTCAAGAGGGCAAGTGGTAGAGGGAGAAGAGGCGATCAACAGAGACACATCCTCCTCTGAGACAGTGGAAAAAGAGTCAAGGAAGGCAGGAGGAGAGTTAGGAAGAGGTGTAGGATGGGAGGAAGAAACAGAGGGGATGTTCTGACGTATGGATTCCACCTTTTCCTTAAAATAGTCAGCAAAGTCTTGAGCGGAGATGGAGGAAGGAGAGGCAGCTGAGGGTGGTTTGAGTAGAGTATCAAAGACAGAGAACAGTCGGCGTGGGTTAGACTTGTGCATATTGATTAGAGTAGAAAAGTAGGCTTGTTTAGCTTGCGAGAGGGCAGAGTTGAAACAGGATAGCATAAATTTGTAGTGAAGGAAGTCTGCGAAAGTGTGAGACTTCCTCCAGAGGCGTTCAGAGAAACGAGTGGAGGAACGCAGCATGCGCGTGTGGGAATTTAGCCATTGTCTAGGGTTAGAAGGGCGAGGGCGGCAGAGAGAAAGCGGGGCATGTAGATCAAGAGACGAGGACAAGACAGAGTTGTAGTTCCTGACCAGGTTTCAGGGTCTGTAGCAGAGCTGAGAGAGGAGAGGGAGGAGCGTAAAGTGGACTCAAAGTCAGGTAAGTGAATAGAGCGCAGGTTTCTGCAGAACCGGGGGGTAGATGGAGGTGGAGAAGGGGAGAAGCGAGATAGAGAGAATGAGATGAGATGATGGTCAGAGAGAGGAAAAGGGGAAATGGAGAAATCGGAGAGAGAGAAGTTTTTAGTGAAAACCAGGTCTAAGTAGTGGCCATCCTTGTGGGTGCTGGCTGCGGATACCGCTGGGTTTGAAACATCCCATAGTCTTTTGTGCGTTGTTGTGGTAACAAGTTTTACACGCATCAGAGCGTGAAAGAGTCCATTATGAGGTCTATACGGACGTGAACATAATGGGAATATGAACCCATGGAGTGTGTTAAGGGGGTATAAATTCCCTGGATGACAAAAAAGATGTCTTGTAGAGTGTCAATTAATATTTTGTGGGGGGACCTAAAAAATATTCTTAAATTCACACTGAAATCTTATATTAAGTTATGGGGAGAAAAAAGAGGTTTGATAACCCATTGCTAATATATCATATGTCTAATGACATAATTAGTTTGTGTGTTATGTTGTTAAAAGTGTATAATGAGTAAAAATGATGCTAAAAATGATGCTAAAATACCACCTTTACAAAAAATGATGAAAAATGTATCAGACTGATCTTTTGGTCTTTATGTCCAAGAATTGAAGTGAGCACTGTAAGCCTCAATAGGTATATCTATGAAAAAATAAAAAAATAGTGAATACAATAAAGTAGTACTCAAAATTAGATCTATAATTAATCTGCGAATTAATAGTGTGATGACCTCCAGATAGGTAATAAATGAATCTTCAAATAGGAAAAGGGAGAAGTGCAGAAAGGCTACATAAAAGACCCCAGGTCTATGTCTATATAAAGACCTCTGGGGGTTAGCATCTTCAATTTATAAATCCAATACGTTTCTCGTTGGCACAGCTTACGTAGCCTATCTCCACCTCTCCAGTGGTTGTCCACTCTCTCTATTCCCTTATAGGTCAAGACGCCTTAGTTGCCTTCGTGAAACAGGCTAAAATGTTTAGAAACACTATGTGTCATGATCTGCTTTCGTATGTTTCCCATGTGTTCCAGCACGCGGACCCTCAAAGATCTTGAGGTGCGGCCTACGTACTGGAGTCCACATGGGCATGACAATAAATACACAATGTAGTCTGTGTGACAGTCTGTTTGATTTTAAAAGTCTCTTTTGTTACATTGGAGGTAAACACTGTTTTTCCCCCTTGGATACCTGCTTGCATGCCTTACAGCTGAAACACCCAAAGAAGCCTTTTGGTGGGGGCAGCCAACTCTGGGTCTTAGGTGCTTCTTCTTTTCTGAAGATGCTAGGAGCCAGTTTGGATTTTATGCATGGAGCTTTTCTAAAAATCACTCTCGGAACATTGGGAATGTGATCTTTAAGAACCGGATCTGACTGTACCACATGCCAATGTCATAGTTACATAGTAGATGAGGTTGAAAAAAGACGTCCATCAAGTTCAACCTATGCTAAAGACAACAGATACTTTATCCTATATCTATACTTATTGATCCAGAGGAAGGCAAACAAAAACTCCCAGTAAGGGGAAACATTAATTCCTTCCTGACTCCAAGAATTGGCAATCGGATTAATCCCTGGATCAACATCCTTCCCGTGTATACTTATTTGGTATATCCCTGTATACCTTTCCCATCTAAAAAGATGTCCAACCTTTTTTTGAACAAATCTATTGTATCTGCCATCACAGTCTCCATGGGTAATGAATTCCACATTTTAACTGCCCTTACTGTAAAGAACCCTTTCCTTTGTTGCTGGTGAAATTTCCTTTCCTCCAACCTTAAGGGATGGCCCGAGTCCTTTGTACTGCCCGTGGGATGAATATTTCTTTTGAAAGCTCCTTGTATTGTCCCTGAATATATTTGTATATAGTTATCATATCCCCTCTTAGACGCCTCTTTTCTAATGTAAATAAATCTAATTTAGCTAGCCTCTCCTCATAAGTTCGAATGTACATCCCCTTTATTAATTTTGTGGCTCTTCTCTGCACTCTCTCTAGTTCCATAATGTCTTTTCTTAGGATTGGTGCCCAAAATTGTACTCCATATTCAAGGTGTGGTCTTAATAATGCTTTGTAAAGGGGCATAATTATGTTTACTTCCCTTCCATCCATTGCCCGTTTGATGCAAGATAAGATCTTGTTTGCCTTTGCAGCTACTGTACTACATGACATTGGGCACTATTGCTAAGCCTGCTGTCTACAAGCACTCCTAAATCCTTCTCCATCAAGGATTCCCCCAATACATCTCCATATAATTTGTAAGTCGCCTTTTTATTCTTGTATCCCAAATGCATAACCTTACATTTATCTGTATTAAACCTCACCTGCCATTTACCTGCCCACGTTTCCAGTCTCTCCAAGTCCTTCTGAAGAGAAATTACATCCTGCTCTGATTCTATGACCTTACACAATTTAGTATCATCAGGAAAGATGGAGACTTTGCTCTCGATCCCAACCTTAAGGTCATTAATAAACAAGTTAAAAAGCAGGGGTCCCAGTACCGATCCCTGAGGTACTCCACTCACGACTTTAGCCCAACCTGAAAATGATCCATTTATAACAACCCTCTGTTGTCTGTCCTTCAGCCAGTTTTCAATCCAGATGCATATATTATTACTGAGTCCAATTTTCTTTATTTTGTACACCAACCTCTTGTGTGAAACCGTATCAAAAGCCTTTGCAAAATCTAAGTAGACCACATCAACTGCATTACCCTGGTCTAAATTCCTACTTAACTCCTCAAAGAAACAAATAAGGTTAGTTTGGCAAGATCTATCCTTCATAAATCCATGCTGACTATTACTAATAATTTTGTTTTCCATTAGATATTCCTGAATATTATCCCGTATTAAACCTTCAAGTAGTTTCCCTACTATTGAAGTCAGGCTTACAGGTCTGTAATTTCCCGGTTGTGATCTAGCTCCCTTTTTAAATATAGGCACCACATCTGCTTTACGCCAATCTTGTGGTACTGAGCCTGTGGAAATGGAGTCCTTGAATATTAAATATAATGGTTTTGCTATTACTGAGCTTAACTCCTTGAGAACTCTTGGATGTATGCCATCGGGGCCAGGTGCCTTATTAACTTTAATTTTTTCAAGTCGCTTATGAACTTCTTCCTCAGTTAACCAATTGTTCATTAATATGGAAGTTGTGGCTTCCTCCTGCGGCACTACTATTGAACGTGATTCTTCCCTGGTAAACACAGAGGCAAAGAATTTGTTTAATACCTCAGCTTTTTCCTTATCTCCAATAATCTGCCTACCCATCTCACACTGAAAGGGTCCTATATTTTCTTTTCTCATTTTTTTGTTATTAAGGTACGTAAATAATTTTTTAGGGTTGACCTTACTTTCTATTGCAATCCTTTTTTCATTATCCATTTTTGCTAATTTGATTGCCCTTTTGCAATTTTTGTTACATTCCTTATAATTCTGATACGATGTCTCCGTCCCTTCTGACTTAAAGAATCTAAACTCCTTCCTCTTCTTGTCCATTTCCTCCCCCACCTGTTTATTTAACCACATTGGTTTTGACTTATTTCTTTTATACTTATTACCCAAGGGTATACACTGATACGTGTGCTTTTCTAACAATGTTTTAAAGACTGCCCATTTATCTTCTACATTTTTCCTTGCAAAAACATCATCCCATTGTATTACTACTAGATTAGACCTCCGTTTATTAAAATCTGCCTTTCCAAAGTTGAAGGTCTTTGTTGAACCCAAGTAATCTGTTTTTTGATCATTTATTTCAAATGAGACTATGTTATGATCACTGTTACCCAAATGTTCCAGGACTTGAATATTACTTCTACATTGTTTGATATGACCAAATCCAGAACTGCCCCTCTCCTGGTTGGTTCCTCAATAATTTGGGTCATATAATTGTCTTTAAGCACCCCCAAAAACCTGTTCCCTTTTGTTGTAACGCTAATCTCATTGCCCCATTCCATGTCTGGATAATTAAAATCCCCCATTATGCAAACATGACCCAGTTTTGATGCCTTCTCCATTTGCAAAAGTATTTTAGCTTCCTCAATCTCACAGATATTTGGCGGTTTATAGCATATTCCCACAAACATTTTCTTTATACTTTTACCTCCACTGCTAATTTCTATCCACAAAGTCTCTACATTTTCATCATTCCCTTCATAGACATTATCCCTTATAATAGGTTTTAGATCTGGTTTAACATATAAACATACCCCACCTCCCCTTCTACTTGTTCAATCCTTCCGAAAAAGAGAATAACTCTCTAAATTAACTGTCCAGTCATGAGTGTCATCCCACCATGTTTCAGTAATGCCTATGATATACTGCTCCCTTGCAGCTATTAATTCAAGCTCCCCCATTTTATCTGTCAGGCTTCTTGCATTAGCAAGCATGCATTTCATTTTTTTTTCAGCCTGTACTATTATCTTATCTGCTCCTTCCTTTCTGCCATGCCAATGTCGTTTGATAATTTGTTGTATTTTTGTGGCATCTGAATTATAAGTAGTGATAAAGGGTGTTTTAAAATCGGTATTTCTATCTTTCACTTTTAGTGTCAGTAGGTCACTGCGTGGTAGTGCATTTGTTTTATCCACTGCTGATTTTATTAATTCCGGTTGATAGCCTCTTTCTAAAAACCTCCCCTGTAATGTGTGCGCTTGGTCTCTGAATACACTATCATCTGTGCAGTTTCTTTTCACTCTCCGGAATTGGCCATACGGTATGTTCTGGAGCCACATAGGATGGTGACAGCTAGATGTCATTAAAAAATTATTAGCATCCGTCGGTTTAAAAAAGTTTTGGTTTTAATTTCTGAGTTATCTATATAGATTGTTAGATCCAGGAAATTAATGTTCACTTGGCTATGTTCAGATGTGAACTCTAAATTAACATTATTGTCATTAATGTGTTTGATGAAGTTTATCAGCTCGGTTTCTCCCCCCTTCCATATAAATAATACGTCATCTATATACCTGTGCCAGGAGACCAGGTTTGCGCTAAAAGAGTGAGTAGACCAAATATTGGCTTCTTCCCAGTCAGCTAAAAAAATATTTGCATAACTGGGCGCAAACCTGATCCCCATTGCGGTTCCGCACATTTGGAGGTAAAAAACACCATTGAACCAAAAGGCATTGTGTGTTAAAATAAAGTTGATGCTGTCAATTATAAAATTACGTTGTTCCTCTAAAATCAGGGTATCCTTTGTCATAATCCTTTCAACTGCCTTAAGGCCATCCCTGTGTTGGATGCTTGTGTACAATGATTTTACATCGCAGGTAGCTAATATAAAGTCGTCCTGCCATTGTACATCCGCAAGCAGATTTATGACCTGTGTTGTGTCCTTAAGATATGACCTCCCCCTTATTGCATGCTTTTGTAAGAAATAAACAAAACAGACCGGCGCCTCAAAGTCCAAATGGAGGAACAATAGTGTAGTCCAAAGAATGGCGACAATGTCCAATGGAAGAAAATCCAATCTTTAGACAGCAGGCTCCACAGCAGCAAATAACATATATGATGCAAGGGAGAAAAGAGGAAAAATCATAGTGCAACAGAGTATGACTAAACATGAAACACATAAGACAAGACAAACATACGACAATGACAGGTAGGCTGACAAATGGTAAAAGAGTAATTTAATAAACACAATAAAATTGCCTAGAGCAGATATTGGATCCGGTGTGTAAAACCGGAATCCTACTTACAAGATGTCCAAACAATACAGGCAGGGATAAACAGTGTGTGTAGTCCGGCGGTGGCTGCTGATGGACACGTGGCGATCGGGGGAGACTCCAAGCACTTCCTTAGTTCTGCATCATCATGTGCGTCACCGTGGGCTAGTTCTCCTGATGCCGTCTGTCGCTCCGTAGCCGGAAACACGTCACTAAGGGCGGGACAAGTCACCGGAACTCCCTTCTCCTATTTCTGTACTCCGTTGCGCTCTTGTATTGTTCTGCTCTGCTCAATGCAAACACTCTCACAAACTGCCCAACGCGTTTCGTGCGCATGCACACTTCAGGGGATATTAGACACAGTCCATGTATTCTTTAAGTACTGACAAGGAGAACACCATTGGCTAAAAAATATACCAATCGAATTAACCTGTATTAACCTTAATTGGTTGGAGCCCCTGTCAGTCATGTCCTGTATAAGTACTGCCTAGCTAACATACAAAAACGAGCACAAAAACACAGACACTAACACATACTATCCTAGTTGCAATTGGATAACAAATATAATCATATATCAACACTTGTTGCTCTCATACCTATGATTATCATAAAACGTACAGATGAGACATATTATAATGTATACATACAGTACATAAATCTGACTGCTAGTTGATGGATGGAAATATAATGACATATATATTGTATTCTCACCTTAAAAAAGGAATGGGACTAATAATTAGAAATATATTAAAAATATATAAATATTAATTTAATAATAATTTTAAATATCATTTTAAAAATTATCTAAAAAATTATTTTAGAAAATTATTTTAAAAAATTTTATTTAAAATTTTTTTATTTTAAAAAGACACCTAGATCAAAGTCAATATTAAGACCGTTAGGAGAGAGGGTCTTCAACTCATAGATCCAGTAGGCTTCACGCCTGCTGATCTGATTGAGTTGATTTCCCCCCCTCCAGTTGACCTGCACAGTTTCTATTGCTTGGCATCTTAGTCCAATTGGACTTTGGTTATGATGGATGCTAAAATGATGAGAAACACTATGTGTGGTTAAACCTCGCTTAATATTATAAATATGTTCATATACCCTTCTTTGGTAGCACCTACCTGTCCTGCACACATATTGTAGGCCGCAGGGGCACTGTAATAAGTTTATCACAAAGGTAGAGTGACAATTTATAAATGATTTAATGGTATATATTTTGGAGGTAACATTTGATTTAAAGGTGTTAGTGGTAAAGCTAAATGTGCAAGCTGTGCAATTGGTACATTTAAAAAAGCCCTTACTAGTAATAGCTACTTTAGGTTTTGAGCGATCGAGAGGACAACTCAGAGCCAATCGGGTTTTAATATTTGATGCTTTTGTAAAGATAATGTTAGGTCTATCTGGAAGACATTGTGCTAGAGTATTATCACACAGAAGAATTGGCCAATGTTTATTTAAAATCTGGCGGATTTTTGGTGCCATCTCATTATATTGAGTAACAAAAGCCACACCACTGTTCTGCTCTTTACCTTTCTGTTGATTTTTATTCTTATATTCCAAAAGGGTATCCCTCTCAATTTTATCCACCTGAAGAGACGCTTCCTCAAGCAGACTCTCTGGGTATTTTCTATCACGGAATTTATCTTTGAGCTCATCCGCCTGGGTTGCAAACTCCTCTGGGTTTGAGCAGTTGCGCTTCAGGCGGATGAGCTGTCCCTTTGGAATATTCCGGATCCAGCCCGGATTGTGCTGACTATCAGCCCTAAGGTAGTTGTTGGCCTGAACTGATTTAAAATATGTCTTCGTTTCTATTCGGTTGTTACTTATATAGATACTCAGGTCCAAAAACTCTATGTGATCCTTATGGTGACTAAAAGTGAATGAAAGATCCCTATCGTTGAGGTTTAGATACCAAACCAAACAGATATAACGTCATCTATGAAACGGCGCCAGAGCACCAGGTGTGCCCTGAGGGGACAGTTGTTCCAAATGTAATCTTCTTCCCAACTGTCCATGAAAATATTTGCATAACTCGGGGAAAACCTGGTGCCCATCGCTGATCCACAGACCTGTAGAAAAAATTGTGAATTAAATTGAAAATAATTATGTGTTAAAATAAAATTAATACTGTCTAATAAAAATGTTTTAAGTGCTGTGGATGTAGTGGAGTCTGATTCTAACTTACGTGATACAGCCTGACAACCTTTCCCATGGTGAATGGTAGTGTACAGCGATGTAACGTCTGCAGTTACCCATGTATACTCAGGCTTCCATTCCAGATCTCTCAGTATCTGTAGAATGTGCGTTGTATCGCGCAAGTAGGACCTGACCTGGTGAACCAAAGGTTGGAGGTGATGATCTATAAATAATGATAAATTAGAAGTGAGTGATGCTATACCTGAAATGATAGGTCTGCCAGGGGGCTGTGTGATGCTTTTATGTATTTTAGGGATAAAATAAAAGATTGGTGTACGTGAAAACTGTGTGTTCAAAATCTCTGATTCTTGCTGGGATATTGCTCCCTCTTCAAGGCCTTTATTTAACAAAGTTGTACGTTCAATTTCAAACCGGCCTAGAGGATTAGTTGCAAGGGGGAGGTAAGTGGCGGTATCTCCAAGTAATCTCATTGATTCCTGGAGATAGTATTGAGTATCCATCACCACTATACCCCCCCTTTATCAGCAGGTTTTATAACAATTACTTTTGTAAGAAGTAATCCAAGTATTCCGACAGATTTTGTGTTAGGGACCCAATGCCAGATATAATCGGCCTGCCTGGTGGAGTTTCCATGTATTTATGCACCTTTGGTAAGAAATAGAATACAGGTAGGATTGGTTTATCTTGGTGTATGTACCCCCATTCCTTATCGCTAAGGATACCTAAGGTCTTGCATCTCTCTAGAATTTTATCTAATTCCTGTTTGTGAGATTTTGTGGGATCATGAGTTCATTTCTGGTATGTTACCGCATCCCCCAAAATCCTATTGGCCTCCAAGAGATAGTAGTCCGTATCCATCACCACCACGCCGCCCTTGTCGGCCGGCTTGATGGTGATGGACCTATCCTCTGATAGTTCTTTCAGTGCTTGTTTCTCAGCCTTACTCAAGTTGTCTCTAAAGTTCTTTTTATTGGCAATGAAAAGTTCAGTCCGCGCTCTGGCTCTTTAAACTTGGAGTGTTGGTCCCTCTCAGTTCTTTTGCTGCTTCTGTGTTTATGAGGTGTCTCCCCCACCTCCAAATGTGGTCTCCACCGGAACCCCGATGGTGATACCAATATCAGCAAAACAAGAAAAAACACAAAAGCGCACCAAGATGAGAGATAGATATTGTATTAGCAACAAATAATAAAATTAGTAACTTACATATAAAATTTCTTTAATAATCCCCGATTCTGGTGTCTATCACAGGAGTAGGGCATCACATAGGAAGTATGAAGGGTAATCTCAGTTCTGAGAGATCAGACCCGCGCGCTGGGGCTGTCTCTGTTCACTCTCCTGTCCTCCACGTGTGGTAGCGTGGTGCAGAGTGTAGCACACATGTGCAGGAACCGGGGCCTTCAATAGGTGTCCTTAGGATGCCTGTCCGTTTTTGATAGCATAGAAACGATCGGAAATAAGCAGGAACGGTACACTTGAGTGTGTACTGGTGGTGGGTAGTAAAACCGCCAGCCACAACAGTCGCGACGCGTTTCGTTTAACAAAGTAAACTTCTTCAGGCGATATCTGGGACACCTGTTTAGGGGTCCTTTATAGGTCTAATTCTGTGCGTCATTGGTTAATACCTAATGGCTGCATGGCCAATCAGGCTCATATACTGATAGGGGCGGGCCACAATAGGAAGACCTCCCTGTTAGTGCATTTAATCCAGTAATGAATTACACTAATTGAGTATATATATAAGTGTAAATAGAAAGGTAAACAGACCCTAAAGGGGAGCCAAAATCATGTGTCCCAAATAGTCAAGTGCAATAAAATATGCATAGTAGTAGCATAAAAAACAAAGTATATGTGCATACTGGATAACAACATTAATAACATTAAATGACATATAAATAACTTTTAAAATATGGGAAATAGAACAAATGGAAAGGTGGGTGGGGGGAGGGGAAGAATTGAAGAAAAAGTGGAAGAAAAAAAAAGGAGGTAGAAAAAAAAAAAAAAAAAAAAAAAAGGGCTTATAAAATGAATAAAAACCACTGTAATGATAAAGTAGCTAAAAAATCAGATAAAAAACAGATAAAAAAAGGTATTAGACCAATGTTTGTATCAAATTGCAGTATGCATGGTTTCACCTCAAAAAAGGGGTTAATTCCACATAGTCGTTCAAGCCCCCCGGGTACTTGGATTGGAGGGTAAATATCCAGAATTGCTCCCTTTTTGCAATCTGAAGATCTATGTTACCAGCCCGTACATTAGTTGTTATATGTTCGATGCCCATATATTTAACCCCTATAGTGCTACACTGATGGACATCCTTAAAGTGTGACAACAGATGTGTCAATGGTTTATTAGATGCCAGTAGCTTGGGAATATTAGTGATATTTCTGAGGTGCTCCATCACTCTAATTTTGAGCTGACGTTTAGTACGGCCCACATACTGTAAACCACATCCACATTGCAGGATATAAATGACATGAGTGGTTACGCAATCGATGTAGCTATTAATTTCATATCTAATATCTGTCGCTTTAGATTTAAAGTAATCCTGAGAAAGCATTCGTGGACAGATTTTGCACCTATTGCAACCACAGATATCGCCTGAAGAAGTTTACTTTGTTAAACGAAACGCGTCGCGACTGTTGTGGCTGGCGGTTTTACTACCCACCACCAGTACACACTCAAGTGTACCGTTCCTGCTTATTTCCGATCGTTTCTATGCTATCAAAAACGGACAGGCATCCTAAGGACACCTATTGAAGGCCCCGGTTCCTGCACATGTGTGCTACACTCTGCACCACGCTACCACACGTGGAGGACAGGAGAGTGAACAGAGACAGCCCCAGCGCGCGGGTCTGATCTCTCAGAACTGAGATTACCCTTCATACTTCCTATGTGATGCCCTACTCCTGTGATAGACACCAGAATCGGGGATTATTAAAGAAATTTTATATGTAAGTTACTAATTTTATTATTTGTTGCTAATACAATATCTATCTCTCATCTTGGTGCGCTTTTGTGTTTTTTCTTGTTTTTCTTTTTATTGGCTGTTAGTTTCTCTAGGTCTTCTAATATCAGCTGGTGGTACACCTCCAAGTGATGCCCTTTGCTGCTAGTGGGGTTGAACTTGGATTTCTCTTTCAACCTTGTGTGGATGAAGTTTTCTTTTTCTTCTATTCCCACCAATGTGATGTTATAAGTGTCTCTAGTTTGGGCATCCATGTTAAGGAAGAACCTTTTCATAGTTAGTTGCCTCAAAAATGTATTCGCATCCATGAACATGGTGAACCCACTTGGTCTGGTGGCTGGTGCGAAATTGAGGCCCCTAGCTATGAAATTAAGTTGTGTGTCAGTCAAATTGGCCTTACTAATGTTAAAAACTCCTTTTACTTCGTTTGTTTTTTTTTGGAGACCTCCTTCTACCTCTCTTTCCTCTCTTTCTCTTTTTTTCCCTTGTTTCTTTTCCTCCGTCCCTGGGTCCGCTAGAACTGTGAATTTGTTTTTTGATGTATGGAAGTGTGGTGTGCTCTGTTCTAAAAAAAGCCACCGTGGTTCCCTTCTTTGTACGTTCCCATACAGGGCTTCTGTTTGGTGATCTGCTCAGATATCTTACTCTCTCTGTTTCTCTTTCTCTCGGTCTTGAACGTTCTCTCCTCTCTCTATATGGCTCCCTTTCTCCTCTCCATGCTGGTCTTTCTCCTCTAGCTTCCCTATCGTACTGGGATCTAGTGCCCCAGCCTTGGCGTCTTTCCTGGCTGTGATCGTCCCTACGGTAATGATCTCTTCTATCCCTGTGATCATATCTTCTCTCACCTTCCCAGAAATGTCGGGGCCTCTCATGATGATAATGTCTATATGTGTGGTACGCCTCTTTATCATGAGGTGGTCTTTTTTGTTCCCTCCTGTTTTTTGTCTACATATCTGTCAGGGCTTTTCTTGTCCAATTTGGTAGGAGGGTCTTTTGCTGGGCTTTTATTAACTACATGATTTGTTGAGTTATAGTCAGTGGAGTTAAACCTAGGTCTTCTTGGTGTGTAGGTACTCCCGTCCCTGCTTTTATCATTGGGTTTATTTTGTCCACTCATCCCATTTTTTGTTTAGTCCCTCTTTGTAGTCTTCCTCGTCTCTTTTGAAATTTAAATTTTTGGAGATCTCTAGATTCCTCTCTATGATATCTATTTCTGTTGAGAGTTTCTTATTCCTTTCCTGAAATGTGGGACAGTGTTTCAAGGGCTCCAATTTGGCTCTTATTATATTAATATCTTAGTCTAATTTTTTTAGGGTAAATTGGTGATGTCTAATTAACAATTTCATGAGATCATTACCACATGTATCCAGTATGGTCTCCCACCTTACTGTAAACTCTATTTCTTCTAAATCGAGAGAAGCTTTTTTACTAACTCTCAGTCCTCGTGGCACCCTGTTGACCTAAATATATTCTTCTAAGTAGGCCATTTCTAATACCTTCCGAATTTCCTTTTTCAGGAGTTTGTCTAATAAATCAACACGTTATTAACGAAACTCTGCAAATAAATCTTCGTCCGCGTCTCCTCATCCAACTGAAACCGGATCGTGTTTTTCGTAGGCGCTCCCACCGCCATGATCTCTTCTTCATCTGCCTGACGCGACTCCCCAAAAGCAGCGGGTGGCTTTAGTCCCCTAGGGACGATGCCACAGGGCCACGGAGCCGGGTCTCACAGTCCTGTGCCTGACTACGACCTTGATCGCAGCGAACACAGAAGCTCTTTCCTACCTACTCTATGTATATAAAAACTAATGTAATTTACATACAAGAACACTTCCAGATCTGAAAGGCTCTTCCCCCCTTTTTCCCTTGATTTGACTACTCTACTCCTTCTTAACTTCTCTGTCTTGGATCCCCAAAAAAAGGTGCACAACAACCTCCAAATCTTTCGTAACCATTCATTCGTTGGAGGATAAATCAGGCCGATATATAATATACTCAGGAGGAACACTGACTTTATTATCAAGTTCCTTCCTCAAGGGTCAATGCTCTCATGGACCATAAACTTATTTTCCTACTCAACTTAGCCTCTAGGTTCTCCCAGTTCTGCGTCCCCTCCAATTTACTATCAAAACTGAGGCCTAACACCTCTTGGGGTCCCTCAACACTGGGAATATTCAGTTCCCCTAACCCTTCTATCTTTCCAAATGCCTTAACATTACATTTAGCTCTATTGATCTTAAAAGCAGAGGCTTGCCAGAAAATATCTGTCTGGAATAGAGCTCTCTTAAGGGCGACTGACGACTTACAAACTAAAGTTACGTCATCCATATATGCTAAGATTTTGACGCTCCGGCCTCTACTCCCCAGAATCTCTACCCCTCTTATGAATTTGTCTCGATTAATTAAACGAACAAGTGGTTCTAACGCACAAATAAATACGACCGGAGAGAACGAGCACCCTTGTCTCACGCCCGACCTAACATCTATTCGTTTTGTCAGGAAGCCATTAGCCTGAATCCGACTATAGGCGTGCTTATACAATACTTTGATAAACCCCAAAAACCTCCCAGGGATCCCCATTCTCTCAAGCACATGGTACAAGAAATCATGAGAAACCCTGTCGTATGCTTTCTCAAAATTCAGAGTTGAAACTAACACGGCTTGCTTCCTTCCCTTACAATCCTCAATCACGTCCCTTAGTAAGACTAGGTTCTCTCCAATCTGTCTTCCTGGCACCGCATATACCTGTTCTTCCCCAACAATTTGATCAACTATAATTTTAACTCTATTGGCTAAAACTTTGGCTTTAAGTTTATAGTCTGAGTTCAGTAAAGTAATCGGCCGCCAGTTGGAAAGCTCTGATTTGTCCCCTTTCTTAAAGATTAGAATCACTATGCCTTCCCTCATCGAATTTGGGAGCTCTGTTTTCCTCAAGCATGAACCACAAACCTCTAGGAATACCCTGCCTAGGACTCCCCAGAATGTCTGATAGAACTCGTAGGGCAAACTGTCACTTCCAGGGGTCTTAGTTTTTTCCCCATTTTTCAGGGCTTCTTCCAATTCTCCTATTGTAATTTCTCTGTCTAATAACTCCTGGTCTCTCTTCTCCAAAACCCTCTCTAGTGCATTGAACACGTCTTTCTCAAAACTCTCATCCCTTCCTTTCACTTCATACAACTCTTTATAAAACTCCTCAATCACTTCCAGCATTCTTCTCCTTTCAGTCACCTCCAACCCATTTTTGTCTTTTACATTCTTCATATATTCTTGTCTTGCATACGCCTTCTTGAAGAAGAAGCGCGTGCACCTTTCACCCTTTTCTGCCCTTTCTATCCTAGCTTGAAAGATTAGTTATTTTCCCTTCTTCTCAAGCATCCCCTTTATCTTCTCCCTAGCCTCCCTAATATCTGACTCTACCTCCTCCCCGAAATTCCTCAATTTATGCAAAAAATTAAGGCGCAAATGCCACCTCTCATACATCTCTCTCTCCTTCCTTCTACTCTCACATCCTCTCTTTATAAAAAAAACTTTTAGTCTCCATTTTCACCATCTCCCACCATTCACTCAGGTCCACATATTCATCCTTCTTCATTTGCAACCTTTCGTACATCCTTTCAAACCCGTTTCTCACCCATTCATCCTCAAGCAGCCTCACATTCAGTTTCCAGACACTCCTTCCATGCTCTGCATTCTTACCTAAACATATATTCCCTTCCATCCATACGTGGTCAGTGAACACAATTTCTTTTTGAGTGACCGTACACCCCTTAAGACCTCGCATCAAGAAAAAGTCGATCCGAGATCTGGCTGTTCCTTTGTCACTGTTCCAAGGGAAACGCTTCTCCTTTGGGACCAAACGCTTTCCCTGGTCACTTAAATGAAGGTCTTCTATTAATTTTTGGAGCAAAACACCCGTGCTGTCCACACCTACACAATCTCCTACCCCCTCTCCGTCACCCCCCACCACCGTGCAGTTAAAGTCACCCATCACCACCCGGTAGGAACAATTTAAGTTTTTCTAATAATACTCTCCTTTCCTTCCTTCTTGGGGACATGTATACGTTAAAAAGTCTAAGTCTATTACCCCCCACCTCTAATACCACTGACATTACCCTTCCAGGTTCCACTATCACCATTTGGGTTATTTTCACCCTGTGACTTTTAACCAGGATCCCGATGCCATCGTTCCCGCATGCGCTCCCTGGTGAACACACTGCTGGTCCCTCTTTCCACTCCCCTTCTCTTGGGGCGTGCTTTAAAGCGCATTACTGCAGGCATATAATGTCTCACTTTGAGTGTTTAATGTAGTCCAGGACCATAGCTCTGCGAGTTGCACCCCTTATGCTACGCACGTTCAAAGAGCATATAATAAGCATCAGAATCAAAAAAAAGTTCTATATCCAAAGTCCCCAAACCAAAAACTCATGTGTCTTCCCCTCCTTTTCTTTGGACTACACCGATCACAGTCTCAAATTGGGACACACTTTTATCCGATGCAAAACTCACGATTGAGCTTGATGATGAGTGGTCATCATCGATGCTCTGGCCTGTGCTCTCTGGGGCTTCCGAGCTCGATGAATATTCTGTAATATGATGGTCTTCTGCTGTGTCGATTTCGCTATCTCTCTCTTCCATAGACGTCATCCGAGTCTTACTCGCTGAACCACCTCCTTCCCCGGCTTTACGCTTTGCGGGTTTTCCCTTCTCTTGGGTCATCTGAACTTCCATTTCTTCCGTAAGCTTTGGGGCCGCCTTTTCTTGTTCACCCATGAGAGATTATTCTCCCTCTGCCAGGGTTACTGACCCCATCTCTGGCTCTATGTCGCTTGATAGCTCACTCTCTGACACCTCTGCGACTTCTTCCGTCTCCGGGGTTTCCATAGTATCCACCTCTTCGATTTCGCCTCCTTCTTCGTGTGCTTTCTGCTCAGCCGCTGCGGCCTGCGCATATGTCCGTTTAGGGCATTGTCTCGAGACGTGGTTGGCTTCTCCACATAAGTCACAAGTACGCGGTGCATCACATTTTGCAGCCACATGCCGATCCAGCCCACATCTTCTACACACCACAGATGACCTGACACAATTTTCTTGGGTGTGTCCATAATTGAAGTATTTCCGGCAGTACTCTGGTTGGCCAGGGTACCATAGGTATCCCCTGTTTCCTGCAATGCTAAAATTGGCTGGAGGCTGGCAAACTCCGCCCACACGTGAATCATCTGGTTTGAACTGCACCCAGAACTTATGTTTTCCATTAAAGACACCCCAGTTATTGGATTGCTTGAAGCCTCCGTTGACCGAAATACAATACCTCTTAAGGAAGGTGGTAATGTCCTCCGTATTCATGCAAGGGTTGAACATATGTACGGTGAGGGGCAATTCTTCCATCATGTAGCAAGGTTGCATCGACACCCCTCGAAGTCTATCATCCTCTCTACTCCTCTTGAAGTTTTCATACGCCCATAAGGCGTCATTTGGCTCGTTAAAGGTCACGTCGTAGTTACCTTGGCGTGGAAAGTCCTGCACACAAAACAGCTTCCCGGTTGCAACGCGTAGCAGGTCTCTCAAGATTTTCTCCATGACGTATTTCAGTGATACTTGTCCTCGCACTTCCTCATTCGCATGGATCCTCACTGCATGCGCGCTCCCGTATAGAAAGCCGCCATATCGATTCCGTCGCAAGATTGGGTGCGCCCCACCAAAAGCAGCAGGGAGCTTTAGCCCTTTCGGGCGATGCCAAGGGGTCAGTCCCTCTCTCCGTTGGCCCTTCAGCAGGTGACCACAAAGATCGCAGCCAAAAGGCCGAGAAGCGATAACCAGAAATGGGCCCCTGCCCGAGTGCCGCCCGATGGCCAGGGGCACTACGCTTTAGGGAGAAAAGAAAAAAGGAGGGAGCCAGGAGTCGCCTGCTGCCCGCTTGCCTCCTCCCCCCCAGCATGCCTGCCTCCACTCACTCAGTCCTTCCAACACAGCTCCGGGGAGTCTATGCAGCAGCGACGACGACGGGTGCAAAAGCCAAAGACTTTCTATGTAGCAAAGAAAAGCAGCCACACACACTGGGGCCACATGGCCAAAAAACAGCCAAAAAGACACATGCTTCCAGTTCTTTTACCGGCACCAGTCTTCATCTGTTCATTTGCATAGGAACCGCCCACTTTTTCTCTGCTCGCCGACTTGTCTGGGCTGCCATGAAACTTGGCCAGCTAGCAGGCAGTGGCAGGACTTTTCAGTTCAGGTCATTTCAGCCACCCATTGTGACATCAAGCCAGCAAGACAGGCTTTTGCTTGCTTGCTGCTGAAGTGTTTCCTATGCAGGCTGGCTGGATACAGCTTCAACAAGAGTTTCTTAGGTATCTGCTCGTTCGGACTGAATTAGGCAGCAGGTGGCACTCCTGCTCCAAGCAAGCTGAAAAGAAAGTAGGAAGCCAGGCAAAAGAATGAACAAGACACAGCAAAAGAAGGAGGCTTTATTTTGTGCGAATTTCTTCTTCTTTCTTTGCAAAAGAAAGAGCCAAAAAAGGAGAGCATGCTTCTATTTTTGCCCGCTGTTTGTTTCTATTTTTTGATACAAGCCAAATATCCCCAAAGGGAAGTGCACCGGTCCTGGAGGTACTGCAATACCAGGTCAATGCGTGGAGTGGACAGAGCAAGCTCTTCTTCCATCTCCCTGTTCTAAAAATCCATTTAAAATATGGTCCCCTGATAGGGGACGTATCAGATATTAAACTGATGAGAACAGATTTTTTTTCTTTTTAAAGGTTTTTATTGTACAGCTTTTTTTATAATACAGCATATACTTTTTGAAAAAAAATAAACCACCCGTACATTACAGGAACCCATAACATTTCAACACATAACATATGCATATATATATATGTAACCCATATTCCCCCCCCCCCCCAATCACAGATAGGGTGTAGGTGAGGGAATCTATATGCATTACCCAGGGTGGTGCTTTACCTGTTAGGCTCACAGGAGGCCTAAGCCTCCGCCACGGAGAGCCTGGGGTACGTATGACAATATGTAGAACCTCGTACTTGGTGCAGCGCCTCCACCTGCGATGGCTCCCACCAGAGGGGGAGGGGTTCCTCGCAGGAAAATATATATATCACTCCACACTCCGTATGTTAAACAACCAATGACTTTACTGTATAGCATATGCACATATATCAACAGGTGTCCCTCCCTAAAGGAGACACTAACTACTGCGTCTCGCAGGACGCTACCTCCACCTCCACCGGATGATCCCACCCAATGTCCAGTAACCCCACACAGTATTACCCCACCTGCAAGTGAGGTAGATATGTGTGACTGCGCAGCCGCTATGTTCCGTGTGAATATGGTATGACTCGTTGGTGCCCTTGTTGATTACCTGCCGGGCACTCCGGTGCCCGGGCCTGCCAAGGAACTTCACAAAGGATCCGGATGTCGGCTTTATACAGGAACTACCGTCCGGGGCGATCCCACCCGGATGGCTGCTGCAGCGACAGCGAAGGTCTGAGCCCACACCTCTGGATGGACGCGCAGCATCTGCTGGGTCCCTGACTGACTCTGGATAGTAAGGGGCAGGGTCCTTAACCTGGGGCCTGTCCATGACACCACTCACACTACTGGGTGACTCAGGGCTAGCTGGGGCCTTGGGGGCTGCTGGCCTAATGCAGGGAGTCACTGACTCCTGCACCCTACCTCCTTCCCCTAGCTTCTCCTGGCGCCAACTGCTCCTCTCCTCAAAACCCTGCAAAATGTATCTCTTCTCCCAGCAGGGCAATCCTCCAGCCCTATTGGCCACTCTAGGGCACCTAGTACCTTCGCCCGTTAGCCTCCTGGGAATTGTAGTCCCGTGGAGGCTATCCCTACATTTGGGCTGCGTGCACGACTGCACTGCGCATGCACAACTCAATGGCCTGCCGGAACTCCCTGGCCTCATCCGCGCATGCGCGCGCAACCACAATGGCGGCCCCCGCTAGCCGGGTGCGCCGCCGAGCCTCCTAAGGCTCTAACCGCTCCCTGCTCCGGCCCCCACCTTTGGAAGCAGCCGGCGGGTCCGTCGCTGGCTCCGGCGGCACCCGAGACCGCGCTGCCACAAAGGAGGGGGGTTGCTAAACCAACATCTCGCTTCACAATACCCCTGTCCCTTATCATCTCCTAAGCTTTTACTCCACAGCCTGTGCTGTGGAGTGGAGCATCGGCCCGCCTCTACTCTCCGATACTCCACACTAAGGACCCAAAACAAAGCACATAGTGCTTACACACTTCATCAAAACAAAATATCATCCGTGTTCTCTACCTTAGTGTAAAAGCATAAGAACCTCCTCTTTTATTTTCTCAATACCTTCTTCCATTCCTTCTCTTAATACATATTTCTTTCAAGCATCATACTCTTCTATGGTACAATCTTATCACACTTATCATATTACTCTTTACCATGATATATCTCCATGATGTTCGAGATCTACTTTCCCTTTACATCTTTACAATTAATCTCCTCCACATTCCTGTCTTCCAGAGATCTTCTCCTTCCTCTTTCTCCCCACCTTTTTGTATCAAGCAAAAAAACCAAACATTTTCCCTAATATCATTCTCACACACACATTCACTCCTATCACTTCTTTTCTATAAATCAACACATTTCGTACCTCCCACATCACTTCTTTCACACAATTAACTATTTTCCATAGCACATTCACTTTCTTCCCACTCCCTTCACATAGCCCATACATCATCATTTCATACTCTAGTTTTTTGTTTTTTATCCCCGTCACCTCCTTAATAATTTTCCCCAAACATCTCCACACATTTCTAACAAAATAACAGTTCCAAAATAAGTGTACAAGATTTTCAGAACCTCCACATACATCCCTTGGGCAAACCTCAGTTCTTGCTAGATTTCTTCTTTTCTGAAAAAACCTTACTGGCAAGCAGTTGTGTACCGACATCCACGCCAAGTCTTTCTGATTGTTTGTTAGGTCTTTTTGACACACATTCTCCCATACTACTATAGTCTGCTTCTCATTTAATCCTCCAATGTTTTTGATGCTCTCTTTATTGCTTATTATTTTCTTTATTTTTCTATTATCTCCCCAAAAGCTTTTATCGATCTTTTCCATATCAAATTTCCTCATAAATGTTTCTATCCTCCCATAACTCTCCGGGGTTGTAAAGCACACAGGTTTTCTGAGATCTATTTTAATCCAACCCAGTTTCCTTAACAAACTCCCAGCTGCGTACCTGCACAGACATGCTGCCTTATTGTCCTTGTTATTTACTAACGTGAAGCAAAATTGTACATATTTCGCCTCCATGTTTACTTCCAAATTAGGGAAGCCTTTTCCCCCTTTCTTCTTTTCTTTGTATAAAATTTGTCTTTTCAGTTTTTCTTTTTCTGATCCCCCCCAAAAAAACAAACAAAAATCTTGTTACTTTTTTTAACCATCTATCTGTTGGGGGGAACACCATCCCCAAATATAACAAAATAGGTATCAGTAAGGCTTTCGTAATTAAAACCTTCATCTCTATTGATAATCTCCTAAACGACCAAAACTGAATTTTTTTAGTTATCTTCTCACCAATACTTTCCCAATTCTCCTCACCTTTTAAGTCTTCGTCAAACCATACTCCCAAGATTTTTAAGTGCTGCTTTTCAACTAAGATTCCGCACTCTTCCAGCTCCCTCCAGGGACCAAAAGCCTTACAACTGCTTTTGTCCCAGTTCACTTTAAACCCAGAGGCTTGACAGAACATTTCTACATGAAATTTAGCTCTTTTGATCGCTACTTGGGATGTATATATTAGTGTAACGTCATCTATATAGCCTAGGACTTTCACACTCCTACCTCCGCTCCCTGGGACTTCCACGCCTCTGACCACCTAATCTCGTTTAGCAAAGGTTCAATTGCACATATAAAAGCAATTGGGGACAATGGGCATTTCTGTCTTACACTGGATTTTATCGGTATTTTATCTGTTAAAAACCCATTAACCAGTACCTTACTAAAGACTCCATTGTACAGTCCTCTTATTTGTTTCATTAACCCGCCTTGGATCCCTAGTTTTTCTAACACTTTAAATAAAAAGCAATGCGACAGCCTGTCATAGGCCTTTTCAAAATCTATGTAGGCTACAACTACCTAGCTGTTGCCTCTCATTGCAATACAATATTAGTCCTAATTAAGATTAGATTCTCTGTAACCTGCCTACCTGGTACTGCGCAAACCTGGTCCTCTTCCACTATCTTTCCTATTACACTTCTCAATCTTACCATGATAATTTTTGCTATTATTTTATAATCCGCATTCAGGAGCGTGATTGGCCGCCAGTTTTTTAAATCTCTTTTGTCTCCTTTTTTATAAATTAGGGTAATTATCCCCTCCTGAAAAGACTCAGGTGTTTTTCGTGTTCGCCACACTTTTTTACACACTTCCACGAGCTCAGGCCCCACTAACTCCCAGAACTCGCAATATAATTCGTAGGGTAGTCCATCACTCCCTGGTGTCTTTCGTTTTTTTCCACTCTCGTACCCCTTCCTCAACTTCTATTGCACTTACCTCCCTTCCCAAAAATTCCTGTTCCTCACTATCCAATTTACACTGAATTTTCTCCAATAGCCCATTTTCAATTCACCTATCCCTATTCTTTTCTTCGAATAATACTTTATAGTATTCTTCGACTTCTCTCAGTATTTTTTCTGTTCCATACGTGTTAACTCCATCCTTATCTAAAATAGAACTCATTACAGCTTTTTCAGAAAAGACCTTTTTAAAAAAATATGGTGTGCATTTTTCGTATTTTTCTATTTCTTCCACCCTCGCCGCATTTATGATTTTTTTCCCTTTATTATCGATTATTTTCTTTAACTTTCTTTCCTCTTTCTATTTCCTTCTCCACATCTCACCCTAATTTCTTTAGTTTGTACAAAAAATGTCGTCTCAACAATGCTACTTCAAGCTCTTCTTCTCCAGCCCTCGCTTTCTCACTACCCTTCTTAATAAAGAATTTCTTCGTTTCTTTTTTGAACCACTCCCACAACTCAATCACATCCCTAAATTCATTCATCATGTCTTTCATCCTTGCATACAACCTTTCATACTGATCTCTAATTTTCACATCCTCCATCAATGTCACATTTAACTTCCAATACCCTTTTCCATGCTCTTCTATTCCTTCCATAGCCACTCTACACCTAATGCATACGTGGTCCGAAAACGCTACTTTGGTCACTCTCCACTCTATCACTTTCATTCCTTCTAGATTTGACGTCCCCTTTGTCACTATACCATGTAAAGTCTCTTGGGGTTTTCCCCCACATTCTACTTGTATCCCTTAAGCCATAGTCCTTTATTATACTTTTTAAAAGGGTAAGTGTCCCGTCTGGTCTCTGTTCCTCTGCCCCTCCTACTCTGTTTTCTTTATCTAACACACAATTAAAATCCCCCACAACTATTGTAGGTTCCCGTCCTGGCAAAAACATTTGAAGTCTTTCAAACAATTCCTCCCTCTGATTTTTACATGGTGATGCATATATATTGAAGATTCGAAACTTCACCCCCCTCCACCTAAACATAACACAAATTATCCTACCAGGTTCAATTATTATTGTTTTAAGTACAACAAACTCCTTCCTTCTAAACAATATGCCCACCCCTCCATTTCTGTTGTCGTAGCACCCCGACCGAACGGCTTCCCCAAATTCCCACTCCTTTTTTGGTGAGTCTGTTATCCCACATTCTTTGATGCACGTGATATCGCTTTTTGTTTTTGCCACAAAGTCTAAGATCACTGCTCTCCTTGCAGGAGCTTTAATGCTCCTCACATTTAGTGTGGCGATTACAAAAGTCATTTCTTCCAAAAAAGGTTAAAGGGTCTTGTACTTACGGGCTTTCATCCTTCCCCGTTTTATTCATACCCGTCGTCTCCATCAAATTTTCCTCGTCAAAACCTTCTACAAAAGATACCTCACATGGTGACACAGTGTTTTAGTTAGTGTATTCCTCTTCTAATGGCCCTGGGCTACTAAATGTCCCAACTATTTCAGTAGTAGAAGTTGCGGGTAGATCTTCTTCTAAGATCTGTAGTCTAAGACAACATACTTTGACGCTTGCCCAATCAGCTGTTGCTCTTCTTTTTAAAAAAATTGCTGCTTTTCTGCTCTTTGGTTGTTGAACAAACATTTATTCTCCTTCTTCCTCCTCCTCCTCTTCCTCTTCTTCCTCCACCATTTTAGGTGTTCCTCCTTCCTTCATTTCTTCCTCTTGCTCTGGTCTGAGCGCCTTCGGTATCCCAATTGATTGTTCCTGGGAGGATTCTCCTTCTTGGTTTCCTTGTTCGCATCTTTCTGAGGGAGTCTCTGACACATGGGACGCGTCCCCATCCTCCCCCTCCATTTCTACCGCCCTTTGGGCATCTGCCCCAGGGACATCGCTCTGTATAGGTGCAGCGTCTTGTAGAGATTCAGAGGTCTCTGTCATATTTTCCTCCCTTTCCCTCTCTTTCGCCATTCGGGCTTCTTCTTCCTGCTCACCTCATGGGATGACAGCCGCTCTGGACAATTTCTAGCCATGTGATTCTCACCCCCACACAGGTCACATTTGCGTGCTTTCTTGCAGTTTCCTACATAATGTCCACGCTCGCCACAATTCCGGCAAGGCTCCTACAAAATTGCGCTTGGCCTGGGTAGAATAAGAATCCACGGTTTCCCCCCAGGCTGAAGTTGGCCGGAGGGTACATCACACACTCTATACCAGAGGGGTCCGGTCTAAAAGCAACCCAATATTTTCGCTTGCCATTAAAGATCCTATACTTATTCTTCATCTGGTCTCCTCCCTTCGCCAGTTTACAGTATCTTGCCAAGAAAACATCAATGTCCTCTCTATTCACCCGTGGGTTAAACATATGCACAGTCAGAGGTTTCTCTTCCAGCTGGAAGTTGGGAATTAGCTCGATATCTCTCATGATATCTTCCCCAAATCTCTTCCTTGCATCTTCATAAAGGTTCCAGCACTGACATCATAAAACAAGTGATGTCGAAGATCCCCTGTCGTTGAAAGTCTTGTACGCATAGGATGTTCTCCAAAGTTACGCTGGTTTTTAAGACGATTTCATCCATCACGAAGTCCAAATGAATTCTGCTCCTCTCCTCCTCAGCAACCAAAACGCGGACCGTGTCCCGCATGCAGCTCCTCTCCGCCATCGTTCCCAGAGCTTCGGTGCAGCACCCCAATAGCTGCAAGTGGGTTAAGCCCTTTCGGGCGATCCCACAAGGCAGAGGCGCCGGCCCTCACTCCCTTTTGGCCCCTCGACTATGACCGTGCTGATTTCCTCGCACAGCTGGGCCAGCAGATCCATGGTTTGCCCAATGTTGTCATCGAGGAGGAGGGTCTCTGCTGCCTCTCGCCTCTCTCTTATGAGCTCGTCCACGGTCACCGGTGTCTCGCTAGGTGGCTGGTCTAAAATGGCCGCCTGCTCCTCTACAATGGCTGCCTTCTGCATCTCTGCTTCCTCCTCCTCCAGGTCGCTTTCAGCGTTGCTGGAAGTGGGTGAGTCGCCGATTTGCATTTGGGCCCTCTTCTGCTCCAGCCCCTGGTGTGGGCTTTCCGTCTCAGGGGCTCTCCTCTTTATTCTCTGCTTCTCCATTCCGGTCTGGGCTCTGGGGGCGGCATCTGTTGCAAGGGGGGAAGAGGGAGGGGGTGCAGCTGCCTCGGGGCTGGGGAGAGGTGTTACAGGGGGGGGGGCTGCAGCCTCATGGAGGGTGGGGGGGCTGCAGTGGAGGGTTGGGAGGAGGGGGCAAGGGGTGGTGGGTGGGGGGGAGGTTGGGGTAGGAGGGAGGGTGGGGGTTGCAGTGGGTGTGGGAGGGTGTGTTGCTGCAGGGGTGAGGGTGGGAGGGGGTGGGGGCTGCTACTGAAGGGATGGCGGGCTCAGGAGCCGCAGCGGGCGCTGTTTGGGTGGCCTCCTTTTGCCTTTGCTCCTTCTGATACTGATACTTACCACCTTTGCCTTTATGGGTTAGTTTGCAGGGGGCTTCTTGGGTGCCTTCTGGGTTGCTGTCAGGGGAGCGCCCAGTGTCGCGCCTTTCGCCGCAGCCTCTGCGTAGCTCCTGACCCTCAGCTGGCAGTCCCGGATCATGTGGGTTGTCTTTCCGCACAGATCGCAGGTTTTCTGGCGAGGACAATCCTTTGTTTCGTGACCGGTGTTCTTGCAGTTTCTGCAGGCTTTCAAGGTGCACTGTTTCCACTGATGCCCCAGGTTCCCGCAGTTACCGCAGGTCTGGGGCTGGTAAGGGTAAAAGATCCTCCCTGTGCTGCCCTCAAGTGAAAATCTGGGAGGGAAGTGGTGCAGCCGGTCCATCGCTTCTGAATCTGGCCACAAGCGAACGACCATGCTCCACCTTCCCACCCAGTACCCCAATTTATCCTTGATCCGGCTCTGCTCCTTCACCACGGTGCAAGAGCGCCGCAGAAAGGTGGCAATATTCTTCCAGGGATGTGGGGGTTCCTCACCGTCACAGTGATCCTCTTCTCGTCCCTCTGGATAGGGCAGTTCACGTCGAACTCTGAGAAGGGGACCTCCTGTTTCAGGGTCTGGAAAGCCTCCCAGTACCTCCTGCAGTCTCACCAGCTTCTTGGCAAAGGTCTCAGCGTCCAATAGGGGGCGCTGTCCGTCGACCTCCCTCAGCTGCATCACCACCGTCTGCCTCATCCAGGGTTCCAGGCGGGGGATCCACCTGTTGCTGCTGCTCCCAGCTCCAGGGTTGGAGCTGGGGCCGCCACTGCTGGTGCTGGCAGTGGGGGGGTGAGGCTGCTGGGGGGGGCAACGTCGCCTGAGCCGCTGGAGCTGGTAGGTGCTGGGGCCCGTCTCTGGGGGTGCCGTGTGCTTCTCCTTCTTCTTGGTCTTGCGAAGGGTGGTCCCGGCAGGCTCCGTGGTGATCTACATCCTCTCCGTCCCAGTCTGGAGGGCTGCTGTTGCCATCCTTCTCGTCGCAGGGGGGTAGAGCTTCGCCGTTCCTCATAGCCCGGGGGTCCTGTCGCTTGGTCCTGAATTGCCCAGAGGTCAGGTGCATCACCCCAATTACTTAAGCCCGAAGGCGATGCTACAAGGCCGAGGTGCCGGACCGTCACTCTCCCGTTCGGTCTTAAGGCAGTTGAAAGGATTATAACAAAAGATACCCTGATTTTAGAGGAACAACGTAATTTTATAATTGACAGCGTCAATTTCATTTTAACACACAATGCTTTTTGGTTCAATGGTCTTTTCTACCTCCAAATGTGCGGGACCGCAATGGGGATCAGGTTTGCGCCCAGTTATGCAAATATTTTTTTAGCAGACTGGGAGGAAGCCAATATTTGGTCAACTCACCCTTTTAGCGCAAACCTGGTCTCCTGGCACAGGTGTATACTGTAGATTACGTGCTATTCATATGGAAGGGGGGAGAGACGGAACTAACTAATTTCATTAGACACATCAATGACAATAATGTGAATTTAGAGTTCACATCTGAACATAGTCAAGTGAATATTAATTTTTTGGATCTAACAATTTATATAGACCACTCAGTAATTAAGACAAAAACTTTTTCAAACCCACGGATGCTAACAATTTTTTAATGACATCTAGTTGTCACCACCCTAAATGGCTAAAGAATATATCAAATGGCCAATTCAGGAGATTAAAAAGAAACTGTACAGATGATAGCGTATTTAAGGAGCAAGCTCATACAGTACATTACAAGGGAGGTTTTTAGAAAGCGGCTATCAACCGGAATTAATAAAATCAGCAGTGGACAAAACAAATGGACTACCACACAGCGATTTACTGACACTAAAAGTGAAAGATAAAAATTCCGATTTTAAAACACCATTTATCATCACTTATAATTCAGACGCCACTAAAATACAACAAATTATTAAACGACATTGGCATGTGGTACAGACAGATCCGGTCCTTAAAGACCACATTCCAGATGTCCCGAGAGTAATTTTTAGAAAAGCTCCATGCATAAAATCCAAACTGGCCCCTAGCATCTTCAGAAAAGAAGAAGCACCTAAGACCCAGAGTGGGCTGCCCCCGCCAAAAGGCTTCTTCGGTTGCTTTGGCTGCAAGGCATGCAAGCAGGTAACCAAGGGGGAAAGAACAGAGTTTACCTCTAATGTAACAAAAGAGGTTTTTAAAATCAAACAAACCCTAAACTGCCGTACAGATTACATTGTGTACTGCACCGACACACTTTATTCGAGTAAATACCCGGTATGTACCTGGCAGATACCTGGAATGCGCCACTCCTAACCTCTGACAAGCCCCGTTGCATTTGCCTTCCCAGCCTGGGTTCATGCCTGGCTGATGGGCGGCTGATCTGTTAAATGATAATGATTAGGATTTAATAGGCTGCAATGCTTCGCGTGTCTACCAGATGGCATAAATTCATGAATTGTAATGCAGTTTATATATATATACTGTGCAGTATTGCAGCCAGCGGGAATAAAATGCTTCAATCCCTGCTTGGAAAATAACTCAATGTACTCGGGCAGAAAACAGTCACAAACCTCAATACACCCGGGTATACCCGAATTCGTGGGACTAGCCAAGCTCGAATAAAGTGTGTCGCCAGTGTACTTATTGTCTTGCCCATGTGGACTCCAGTACGTGGGCCGCACTACAAGACCTTTGAGGGTCCGCGTTCTGGAACACATGGGAAATATACGAAAGCAGATCATGACACATAGTGTTTCCAAACATTTTAGTCTGGTCCAGGAAGGCAACCCAGGAGTCTTGACCTATAAAGGAATAGAGAGTGGATAACCACTGGAGAGGTGGGGATAGGTTACGTAAGCTGTGCCAACGAGAAACGTTTTGGATTTACAAATTGAAGACGTTAACCCCCAGTGGTCTTAATATAGACATAGACCTGGGGGCTTTTATGTAGCCTCTCCGAAACCTCTGTTTGCCAGAGTTTTGCTATAATCTTATAGTTGCTATTCAATAGCGTTATCGGACGCCAATTTTTCAGTTCCTTTCTATCACCTTTTTTAAAAATCAACGTTATGATTCCTTCTATCATTGTACCAGGTAATTCCTGATGTCCTTTCAAAAGGTCAGGGGAGCTTGTCTCGTAGCCATAAAATAGAAGAAAACATTACATAGTACAATAATGTTTATCAGTGAATGGGTGCAAAAATAGGTCAAAATTGACTACTCAATTTCAAGTAATCAAAATCAAGCAGTCATCCAACTTAAGGGGTGGATGCGCCCTATGTGATTGCAGCAGCCACCAGCCACCACCTCCACGGAAGAAAAAATGTACAGTGTACATATAGTGTAGAGGGGAAAAAATTCTAATGGGGAATACACAAATGAAGGCTTACACTTAAAACAGTCGAAGTAGGCAATACTGGATAGCGGATGACGGATATCCCTTGGGTCGCGATCCCTTGGGTTGCTCGTTCTCCTCCGCTCCCCCGGAAACACTGGTATCCACGCCGGCGCTCCCGTTATGTCACTTACGTTGCGCCGAGAACCGCCGGATCTGGTGGTAGAAGTGGGTGCTTGGTGTTTCTTCTCTTAGTTGTTGGTAGGCTCAACGCGTTTCGTCGTTATCTCTTACGACTTTGTCAGGAGGAGACGGTATCTCTTATGACTTCGTCAATTCCTGATGTCCCAAAGCAGCCTGGCTTACCTCTCCGAAGTCTTCTTTAATTATCTCCCAAAAGATCTTAAAAAATTCATATGGGAGCCCATCGCTCCCCGGGGTTTTATTTTTTCTCCCTTCCCACATTGCTTCTTCCAGTTCTTTTAAATTAATCTCTCTGTTCAAAAATTCCTGGTCTTCTCTATCTAACTTCCTTTCTAGTGCATTCAATACTTCCCTCTCAAACCCTACATCTCTTTTTTTAGCCTCATACAGATCTTGGTAAAACCTTTCCACAACCTCCAACATCTCTGCTTTCCCTTCCACCTCCTTTCCAATCCTGTTCTTAACACTCTTCATCCTTTCCCTTGTCGCAAACGCTTTCTTAAAAAAGAACCTTGTGCAATTCTCCCCCTGTTCTACTTGCTCTACTTTTGACTGGAGTCAAAAAAGATTATTTTTTTCCTCTCTCCTCCAGCATACCTTTAATTTTCCTCCTCGCTTCTTCAATTTCTTTCTCCATTTTATACCCTAAATTTCGCATTTTGTATAGATAATTTAGCCTTTGATGCCAGCTTTCATACTCCTCTTTTTTTCCTCATCCTTTCACACCCTCTTTTACTAAAAAAAACTCTTTTGTTTCTTTTTTAACTATTTCCCACCATTCCCACACTTCCTCATACTCTCTCTTTCTCTGTTTTAATCTTCTGTACATCCATTCATACTTTTCCCTTACATTTTCATCTTCTAGCAACTCCACATTCAGCTTCCATATATTCTTTCCACACACTCCCTTCTCATTCACACCAACCTCCCCCCTGATCCATACATGGTCCGAAAAGGCCACTTTCTTCTGTTCTATTGCAGTAATTTGAATATCTTCAGTCAAAAAAAGTCTATCCTTGACATAATTGTGCCTTTGTCACTGTACCAAGTGAATCTTTCTTCCCCTTTAATATGCCTCTTTCCATTATCTATTAGGCCAAAATCCTCTATTATTTTCCCCAATAATCTCCCCGTACTATCTAAGCCCCCACTCTCCCCTGTTCCTTCCCTATCTTTGCCCTCTACAATACAATTAAAATCTCCGACTACAATCGTAGGGTCCGTTCCTGGGAGGTACACACTAAGTTTCTGCAATAGTTCCTTTCTCTCCCCTCTATGCAGGGGTGCATATATATTAAATAACCGGAAGTGGAAGCCCTCCACCTCAAAAAAAAAAAATTTAGCTGTCCCGGCTCAATCTCAATTACTCTTAATATATTAACCTTAGGGTTTTTAATTAGCACCGCTATACCAGAATTTTTACAGCTACTACTTCCTGACCATACTGCCAAACCCCTTTTCCACTCCTGGTTTTTGGCTGGTCCTTCCAGCCCACACTCTTGTAAACATATGATGTCCCCTTTTAGGGTACTTATATAATCAAAAATAGCCGCTCTTTGCGTAGCTGACCCTATGCTACGCACATTAATTGACGCAATAGAAAACATTCTATTTCTACAATGTAGTCTAGTCCAAATCAGTTCATCATACTTATGGATATAGCCACTCACATTCCTTTACACATGTCCGCTCTTTTCCTCCGTGTCTTTCTGGCACAAAAAAGGCACACATTTGGGAATGGTTTTTGATCAGCCCTTCCCGTCCTTCAACATACTTGTTACATCCTGCAAGTTTGTCACCCCTCCTGCCTCTAGAAAACTAGTTCCTGATGACGTAGAGGACACGTCTTCTTCAATCTATGCCATTGGGCTACTTGGTCCTTCAGGGCTCGATATGTCCTCTATGTTAGGACTCGGGCTTGGTCTCGATTCCTCACTTTCACTTATCTCATCTAGGGGCTCAAATCTGGACTTTGTTTGCAGCACATGTACTTCTGTATGGGCTATTTTTCTTTTGCTACATTTTTTTTGGTCCACTTGGTGATAGTCCATCTGCTCCACCTCTTCTGAGCTGTACTCCTCCTCTCCCCAAGCTTTGGTTCCCACAGCCTCCTCACATTCCTGCACCATGTTTCCCAAGAACTCTCCCAACATTTCTTCTACTTCCTGAGTCTGTTCTGTAACCTCCCCACTAGGGGGTGTTTCCTCTATCTCCACCTGTTTTTCCCCCTCGGGTTCGGGTTCTCGCTCTTCTGTTTTTTTTCCGGTCATCTCGGGTCTTACGTTCTCAGGCGCCCTCCCCCTTGCTCTCAGGGCTTGGGCGTAGCTCACTTTTTGAGGGCAATCTCTTTGTAGGTGCCCTCTTACACCACACGTCACATCGCTTTGGAATTTTGCCCACTCCCGCGTGTGTCCTTCCTCGCCACAATTCCTGCAGCAATGTCCTGTTTTTGAGCAACTTTCCTTAGTATGTCCATACTCGAAACACTGTCTACAGTACAGTGGTTGCCTGGGGTACGACAGGAACCCCCTGTTTCCTCCAATGCTGAAGTTGCTCGGGGGCTGCATCACCCCCGCCACATTTTCAGGGTCTTCTCTAAACCCCACCCAAAATCTCCTTTTCCCATTGAAGATCTGGTAAAGGTTTGTGAGTTGTTGCCCTCCCCTTACTGAGGAGCAGTACTTCGATAAGAAAAGTTCGATCTGCTCCTGTCTGACATAGGGGTTGAAGTAGAAAGATCCAGGGCAACTTCGGATTTCTTTAGAAAAATGTATTCAGCATAAAAAAACACAACGTTTCATCCCTCCTAGGGGACTTTATCAAGTGACTGGCTTGCAGAGACTACAAAAATGTCCAGTATAAATAGCCATAAAACACCCAGGTGAAAACACTTGAAACATCACCAATTACCCCCCAGTAGTCACATGATTGTCAGCATCTTGATCCTCCATGCGATTTGTGCTCTGGTCCGGTTGTGCTGACGCCATCAAACGGTTCCCACGCGTTGACGTCATCCTCAGGTTTCCTCTGTGTGATGCAGTCCAGCTGCCTGAACAGGCATAGGGTCTTGCTGACGTGCTCCCTCTGCTCCTCCTCTGGATGTTGTCCCTCCGTCGTCCCGTAGTCTTGCGATGTTTCGGGGTTTTAGTGATGTCATCAGTGACAGGCTGAGATCTTTTCTATCTCCTTAGCTGGTATTGCCGTTTTTTTCGCACATGCGCAGTACATCCGCTTTTCTGTTTAGGCTTTGATACCAGGGAGCAGAGTTTAATCTGGCTCGTGGAAAGAACATCAGCTCTGGGTGGAATAATGAAGAGAGGAGAGAGTTTATTCATGTGAATACATCAATAAAGTGCCACTATACCCTAAATAAAAGATTTAAAATATGGATCGTTTCTTTCATGATTTTTTGTTCAAGAACAGCAGCAGCAGCAAGAGTGAATGTACACTGTGGAAGAGAAATTCACATTGGATCAAAAAAACCATGTTAGCGACTATTGAGGAAACAAAGGACAGATAGTCATTAAGTCCCTTAGGGGGACTGTATCAAGTGTGTACGTCCAGAAGGCTTCTCTCTGAAGTAATGCTATGTCCCTCTCTGAACCTGGAGTAGATGTATCTACTGATTCTATCCCCATAACCTTCAATGAAGCTACTGTATGTTTATGATCTGTACAATGTGTGATAAGTACAGTCTCTTCCTTCTTGCAGACCGAGCATCCAAAGTACTTATAACATCCTGATTTTTGTACACTCAGAAAGTGTGGTGCTGCAAGATACTTGTCATCACTTGCTCTAATAAGCATGTCTTTTAGATTTTGACCTCTCTGATATGCAAATCGTGGGGGCTCACTACATATGGGGCCTATTAGGGCATCAGCTTGAAGAACCCTCCAATGTTTACAAATACTGTTTTTTATTTGTTTACTAACTGTGGTATACTGGCTGACTATATTGATCCTTTCTGTTCTTTTATCACATTTCACCGCTTGAACCTCCTTACTCAGTGCTACATCAATATCAGACGGTTTGTGCCCTCTTGAGACAAACCTCTGTTTAATATCTATTAAGGTCTCTTTTAATTTTTCAGGTCTACTAACACTCTTAGTAGCCCTTATTTTCTGAGAGAACGGCAACATTGCCTTGAGAGGTTCTGGATGGAAGCTTGATGCGTGAAGTGTTGCATTACGATCTGTAGGTTTTCGATAGAGGTCTGTGTTAAGACTGTGCCCATCATAAGTGATGAGTACATCTAAAAATGATATCTGGGTGGGACTCCAGTTGTTGGTGAACCGAACTGGGGTCAGGAGCCTATCTAAGTATGTAAAGAACTCTATGAGCTGTTCATCCGTTCCATCCCAGATAAAAAAACAGGTCATCTATGTAACAACAGTAAAAGATCATTTTGTCAGAGTAAACGGTGTTATAAATGTATTTAGCCTCAAAATCAGCCATGTATAGATTTGCATATGACGGGGCGACATTACTGCCCATGACAGTACCCATGATTTGAAGATAGAATTTCTTCTCATATTTAAAATAATTTTTATGCAAAATGAAATGCAACAGTAAGAGAATAAAATCTATGGGTGGCCGTGTAGTATGTTCTTTTTCAAGCGCCTGTTTTGCTGCATTCACACCTTCCTCATGGGGAATAATAGTGTATAAACTGGTCACATCCATGGTGACCAGCAGAATGTTTTTATCCTTTAACGGGAGTGCTCTGAGTTTGCTCAAAAAATCATATGTATCTTTTATATATGATTTGCCCTTTGTTACAAGTGGTTGTAAAAATTGATCTACAAAGATGGCCAACGGCTGATTGATAGAGCAAGTTGCCGAAATAATGGGCCTTCCTGGGGGGTTGTGAAGACTTTTATGGACTTTTGGTAATAAGTATAGCACAGGACGTCTCGGATTGACCATTGTCAAAAACTCTAATTCTGATTCCGAGATCCATGCATTACTTAGTCCCATATGAAGGATCTCCACAATCTCTCTTTGATATGAGATAGTCGGATCTCTATCCAATAAAGTGTAGCAATTGGTGTCCTCAAGTTGTCTAAGGGCCTCCATTCTATAATCTGCATAATTCTGCAGTACCAGCGCTCCCCCCTCATCAGCTCTTTTAATTATGATATTTGGGTTATTCGCCAAGTTAGTGATACACTACTTTTCTTTTAAAGTCAGGTTATGTTATGTGTGATGCTTTCTTTTAAAGATGTTATCAACATCTACTTTGACCAGATTCATAAAAGCCTGTACACTGGGATTACGTGACGGCGGAATGAATTTGGATTTTAATTTACATACCTGCATGTGCTTTGTGGCTGCTGTTGCTGCTGCTGTTGAAACTGCAATCCAGAGGCCCTGTTACAGAAAAAAGATTTCAAATTAAGTTTCCGCTCTTATTTGAATAATTCTACTTCAACCTCAAATCTTTTGGGTATAGTAGTCGGCACAAATGAGGGACCTTTTGCTAGAACCTTCAGCTCCATCTCTGAAAGAGGATGATCTGAAAGATTGATAACTATATTTGTGATCGTGTTATTGGTGGTGTCCTTGGAATGACTTCTCCCCCTCCTGGTCTTTTGTCTTTTCCTCTGGCTCCCGTCCCTTTGCCTCTCCCTAAAAAAGGCTTTGATGTCCCTGGGTTTTGTGATGAAGCACCATCTGCAGAAGAACTAGCTTCCGATTCACTTGTATTATTCTCTCCTCTGCGTTGGTTTTACTTGCTCTTCGTCTGGTATCTCGTACGTTGTTCCGGCTTGGTCCAGAGATATACAGTATTATCTTTATAATCTGAGATAACTTTTTTGAATTTTTGTTTCTTAAAATGAATAAGGTCACCTTTATATTTTTGCAGACGTGTTTTTTTGTTTTGTTCTTTAAACTTTTAAACTTGTTCTTTATTTGCATTTTTTGTTAAGATCAATGGGGGGTGGGGTGCAGAACATAAAAAAGGGGAGGATGTTACTTTTGAATTACATTGATTTGTGTCAGGTATATAACATCGTTTAGTGGGGAGACAATAATGTCATCACTGTTGGGACATCGTACAAAATAACTAGTACAATAATTTAACTTAAAAAGACTGGGATAGGGAAAAGGAAAAGACAAGACAAAGACAAAAAAAAAAGAATGTCATTACTTTAGCGACAGTTTTCCACTTGTCGGCGTACCATAACAGTGATACTAACATAACAGTTTATAAAACACGTACCTTTGTGGACTATTGAGTGCCGAATACCCTCCAGGCCCTCCTCCTCGGTTTAGACTGTAACAAAACATATCACACCAAGGTTTCCTCAGGGAATATGTGGGGGGTTTTTTTTCTTCTTTCCCCCACCCATCCTTAACTCATGTGTTTTTAAGGCACTTCTATTATGTGTTTTTCAGATTTGGAGGGTTCCCCTAGTAATATATCTATGTCCTATATAAGTTCTCCACGGTTCCCAGACTTCTAAGTATTTCTGTACTGTGTCGTTTTGTAACCCCGTCAGTTTTTCCATAAGACAGATTCTCCATAATCTCGATTTTACAGCGTGTATGGCCGGCTGCTGTTCCTGTTTCCAGGCTTTGGCTATTTCGCATCTGGCCACTGTATATATGTGTGTCAGTAGTTTATCGTCAATTTTTTCCATGTTTTCAATTGGCCTGCATAGCAGTACCTTCCAGGGGTCTAGGGGGAAGGTATGCCCAAGGATTAAAGACAAAAAAAGCGCAAAACGCAAATGGTGAAGTATATCAAAGTAGATGATTTAGTGATAAAGAGGTAAGTATTCTGCGTACATCATAAATGAACAATAATCGCATTCACGTGTAACATTACACGAAGTTACCACACAGTCGTCATCAGGATTGGTGGTCTCAGAGGTGTAGCCCCAATGGATCGTCTCCTGCTGCTATTCAGATGTCATCTGCGTCTCACACGACGACGTCCTGCAATCAGCATCCAGGGTACTCCAGGGATCAGGATCGAGACACCACGTGTAACGTCCGTTCTGTACTGTACACTATGTGCACGTCGCAGGACAAAAGTTTCTGTATCCAGCATGCGTCGTATATTCCCTATATGTTCCAATGCTCTCATTTTTAGGGCTCGAGTGGTTTGACCCACATACTGAAAACCGCAGGTGCATTCTAACAAATAAATAACAAATACTGAATTACAGTTAATAAAATGTTTTATTTGAAAAACCTCATTGGTAGAATTAGATTTAAAAGTATTTTTTGCTCCTTTGCAGCAAAACTCACAGACTTTACAATTGCCACATGTAAAAAAACCTTTAGGCAATTTCAACCAATTACTATCTTTCGTATGCTCTTTTTTATTTTTCAATACGCTTGGCGCGAGTTTTTGTTTCAGATTGCTTGCTTTTGTAAATATAACATTGGGTATTGACGGTAATACACTTCCCAAAACAGGATCGTTCTGTAATATATGCCATTGTTTTTTTAGAGCGGTTTTAATTTTGTTTGCATCTTTATTATACTTAGTTATAAAACTCGTTGTAAAATCTATCTCAGTATTTTTGTTTTTGTTCATATTAGGTTTAATCAAAAGTTTCCTATCAAGCTGATCAACCTTGGATTTTGCCTCTTTAAGTTTTGTAAGGCTGTATTTTTTCTCAATGAATTTGTTTGTCAGTACAAGTGATTGTTCCTCATAGATTTCTTGTTTACTACAATTTCTCTTGATTCTCATGTATTGGCCTTGAGGAACATTAGAAATCCACCTAGGGTGATGGCAACTGTTGTGTGGTATATAATTGTTGCCATCAACAGATTTAAAAAATGTTTTCGTTAAAACCACATTATTCTCTATATAAATCTCAAGGTCTAAAAATTCAACTTTAGTTTTACTAAAATTAGATATGAATTTTAAATTAAAAAAAAAATATTAATATAATCTAAAAATTGTTTCAGTAAAAATTCGTCGCCGTTCCAAATAAAAAGCACATCGTCAATATAGCTTTTCCAGAGGACCAGATTTGCGCCAAATTCATGCGAAGACCATATATGGTCCTGTTCCCATACTGTCATAAATATATTCGCATAACTTGGCGCAAATCTGGTCCCCATCGCGGTCCCACAAAGTTGCAAGTAAAACTCTTGATTGAACCAAAAATAATTATTTGATAATATAAAACGTATCCCTTCTAGAATAAAATTGATTTGTTCTGCATCCATGTTCGCATCCTCAGTTAAAACTCTTTTAATTGCTTCTAACCCTTGTGTATGGTCTATAGACGTATATAAAGAGGAAACGTCGCAAGTTACAAGTATAAAATCCTCTTCCCATTTAATATCTTCTAAAATGGATAATACCTGTGCTGTATCTTTAAGGTGCGATCTGCCGGAAACCACATACTTTTGTAAAAATGTATCTATATACTCCGACAGATTCAAAACACATGGATTCAATGCAAGAAATTATTGGCCTTCCAGGTGGGTATTGCAAGTTCTTATGAATTTTTGGTAAAAAATAAAAAATTGGTATTTTTGGGTATTCTGTCCAAAGGTATTTGAACTCTTCCTCTTTTAGTATACCCTTACCCTTACCTTCTAAAAAAAAATTCTGCAGGTCTCCAAGGAAAGTGGTTGTGGGGTCTTTTTTAAGTTTTTTATATGTTTTGGTGTCTGAGTATTCTGTTAGATTCATTGATGTAATAATCTCTACTCATAACAACCACCCCACCTCCCTTGTCAGCCTGTTTAATAACCAGTTCTTCATCTTCCATAAGGGTTTTAAGTGCTCCTAGTTCTTTATGGCTTAAATTATTTTTAAAAGATCTTTCATTCTTTGCAATGGCTTCGAACTATGTTTAACAATTGATTAAATACTTCTAAATGGTGACCTTTTATAAAACTTGGATAAAATTTAGATTTGGGTTTTAAATTAGTATGTAAAAATTTATCGTTAGTAGGTGAATTAATATTAGTACTGTTTTTTAAAATAGCATTGTCTGAATTTTTTGATAAAAATAATTTTTTCACAGTCAATTTTCTTAAAAACTTGTTGGCATCAATAAATAGGTCAAAACCACTCGGCCCTGCAGTGGGTGCAAAGGTTAAACCCTTGCTAATAACCTTTACTTGAACATCATCTAGTACTTTATTGCTAATATTAAAAACTCTCAATGGTTTACTTTGGATATCTTTGCTCTTTCTCCCTCCTCTACTTCCCCTGAATCTCTTTTCCTTCTTGATTTCTGGTTTATTTCTACTAAAGGGGCATATTTGTGTTTGGTCTCCCTGGTAATTGGAGACTTCCCGTCTAAAAAATTGTTTTTCTTCCTAGTGCCTCCACAAGCTCCCTCTTGTGCAGGGGAGCCATTTGAACAGTAATCTTCCCAATCCTTCATTTGTTTCTCATATTCTACAGCTTTTCTAGATTCTAGAGCTTTTTTAGATGTTGATGCTTCTTGCTCATCAATGGAGGATGGCTTATTAATTCTATCTTTCTGATCAAATTTCCTTTCCACTTTCTTAGTCGGGTTAAGATCTTCCTTTTTGGGGATCTCTTCTTTCCTAATTGGCTGATAGGCAATATTACAATAAACCCGTTAACTATTTGAACCCCCTTTCCATCCCTTATTCTGGTAATTATCAGATCTTTTTGATTTATTGGGATCACCTCTATACTCTGTATTGGGTCCCCTGGATCTCGAATGGTGGAAATTTTTCTTGCCCCAATTTTTGTAGTTACCCTTAGTATAATCTTCTATGACTCTATTATATTTTTTCTTTTTATTTAAAACTATGGCATCAGTTAGTCCATCTACTTTTCTTTGCAACTCCATGTCATTTCTTTTATAATGACCTGTATCTTCAAAGGGTTCCATTTTTGTTTTAATCTTATTTATCTCCTCATCCAATATTATTAAATTCTTAGCATGTTGCTTTAAAATCAGTCGTATCAGATTGTTAGAACTTTTGTCTAATATAGCATGCCATGTTGCTACAAATTCTTGGTCATCTGTATAACATGTAGGGTTTTTTGTTAATCTTAGACCTCTAGGTATTATATTGTCTTTAACATATTTTTCTAAAAATTCTTGGTCTAACCACTTCCTAGTGTCTTTAAAGAAGAGATCTTCTAATTTGATAAATTCTGAGTCTAAATTGTATTCATTGTATTGTATTGTATGTCTTTATTTATATAGCGCCATAAATGTACATAGCGCTTCACAGTAGTAATACATGTCATATAAATAACAAATAATATAAATAACAGATCATGGGAATAAGTGCTTCAGACATACTGTAAAAGTAACATTAAGGAAGGAGTCCCTGCTCCGAGGAGCTTACAATCTAATTGGTAGGTAGGGAGAACGTACAGAGACAGTAGGAGGGAATACTAGTAAGTGCGTCTGCAGGGGGCCAAGCTTTATGTGTCATGTGTCCATGATTATCCAGTGCTACTCATATGCTTCTTTAAGCAGATGTGTCTTAAGGTGGGTCTTAAAGGTGGATAGCGAGGGGGCTAGTCGGGTATTATTCATCAACAATTTTAGGTGTGGAGTCTATTTCTATTACCTCTTCCCCTGTGCAGAAAAAAGAGTTAAGTCTATTTTTCCTAGACTGTCTCCTCATGAACACATTGGGTGTATTAACCTCATCCTCTAAAAGTGCAGCCATCACCAGTGGAACAAAAGTGACAAGTATAAAACAAAAATTGTGAGGCGCTTCCGATAAAGGTGTGATAAATATAAATATATAGTGATAAATATATAAGTATAAACAGTGTTCAAAAAAATTGTGATAATACTAGTAAAGTTCGCTGCTCAACCCTCTTGGGAGAAGATCCAGTTCCTCCTCTCTTGACTGTTTGGAAGAAGCTTGTGGGGAGCGCAGAGTTTCACCATATAAAAGGAATGAAATAAATAATAGTGTAATATGTCCAAAACACCTGTAGCAATATATATGGGGATCGAGATTAAAAACTCACATTCTCCCAGTCAAAATACAGCATTAGAAGACAATCTGAAGACTCTGTGATGTGCAGGGGGGGTCTTGCTTAGGATACTCTCCCTGGTGTCAGTGGAACGAACCCTCAATGGAAACAGAGACAACTCTAGTGCAACATTGTATGTTCACTACTGATGTATTCAATAAAAACAGTGGTAATCCACACTTACATTAGCACCATGTGCATAGACACGTACCAATCAAAGCGCAGCAGCAGTATACACCTTCTACCCCACTCCCGGGATCGCGTCGCGTCACTTCCGGTTCGGCCCGTCGCGTCACTTCCGGTTTCGCGATCGATCTTGAAATGGATCCACACGGGTTCTGGGGCATGGGGGGCACACTCTGGGTTGCTGCTAGTTCACTCTACGCGTTTCGCTGGCGTGCCAGCTTTGTCAGGAGTCCGATCTGTGGCATAATGCTTCAGTGTACCTACTGTATATATACTCATACTTGGTTTCTATTGGATGATTACCTAATTTGTTGCATCCTATTGGCTGAACTAGTCACTAGTGATTGGCTGGTAGGCGGGACTATGCCTATATGTTAATATTATAGTTTATACACATCAAAAAACACAATTTTATTAATACAATCATTTTAAAATCTTTACACATAAAAATAAAACACAAAATTAACTATTACATAGAATACTGTCTGAGTAAAAGCAACTATACTATTACTATTATCTATTACAACTAAAGTCATGCCTCTATACTCAGGGCTATTCTTATTGTGCTGTGGCTGTATATAGCACTCCGCAGTGAGTACAGGGGAACAAGATACGGGGAAGAAAGAGCAAATGAAATCACAAGTTAGTATAACATATCAATCAATATAGATACAAATATATTATAAAAACTAAACACTCTATAGAAATATAAATATAAATATAAACTTAAATATATACTAAATGATATATTCGTTATAGATACATGTATATTTTAAAAATACATATTTTAAAAATATCATTCTTTTAAAATATCATTCTTTTAAAAATATCATTATATAAAAGTGATTCTAAAACATGATTTTAAAATTACAATTAGATCGCTACTACTATTAAATAAATTTATGTTCGAATGTTAATGTGCACTGGACTGTATAAAAGGGCTTGACTGGTGTATATAATTTACGACTAAATAAAAACACTAATCTCTATATCTGCGTTCAGTCCTAATGGACTTAATGTTTTTAACCTGTGAATCCAGAATGTCTCTCGTTTAATTAACTGTTTAATTCTGTCACCGCCTCTCCAGTTCAAAGGGACATGTTCAATCCCCTTAACTGTTATGTCTTTTGGATTGGAGGCGTGGAAACGGTTAAAATGTTTTGGAACACTATGTGTATCCAGCATGCATCGTATATTCCCTATCAAGATCGATCGCGAAACCGGATTTGACGCGACGGGCCGAGCCGGAAGTGACGCGACGCGATCCCGGGAGTGGGGTAGAAGGTGTATACTGCTGCTGCGCTTTGATTGGTACGTGTCTATGCACATGGTGCTAATGTAAGTGTGGATTACCACTGTTTTTATTGAATACATCAGTAGTGAACATACAATGTTGCACTAGAGTTGTCTCTGTTTCCATTGAGGGTTCGTTCCACTGACACCAGGGAGAGTATCCTAAGCAAGACCCCCCTGCAAACTACAGAGTCTTCAGATTGTCTTCTAATGCTGTATTTTGACTGGGAGAATGTGAGTTTTTAATCTCGATCCCCATATATATTGCTACACTGGCGACACACTTTATTGAAGTGTGGCCAGTTCCGCAAGCCGGGAGATTTCCCGGCTTGCAAGTGGCATCCCCTCGGCGTGCCGCGCGGTCACGCGTCATCGGGTGCCTGCGCCCCCTGCACGCGCGTCCGAGCCTGGTGTCCCGCGATGTGGGGGACGGCGGCAGGGGGTTCCGGGGGACCCGGCGGACCCGGAGAGGAGAGGGGGAAGCCGCGATCGGCGGGCCTCTCCTCCGCTGCTTCGGCACACGCCCGGCACCCTCCGACGCGCGCCAGGTAACTGCTGCGGCCGAGAACGGGCAAATGCTCGAATAAACTCGGCCGCAGCAGTACAGGTGTTTTGGACATATTACACTATTATTTATTTCATTCCTTTTATATGGTGAAACTCTGCGCTCCCCACAAGTTACAGGAGTGCCAGCAGTAATTATGGAGGTTTGCCCTCACACCCTGGTGAGGTGCCCTATGTATGGATGGGAGTGGCTACATGTTCTGAGTCCATTGTTAGTGACCTCAGAGATGTGCCTACCTCCTGAAGTATATAAGGCACTACACTGCCTAAAGTTAGTGCGCGCACGTACAGGAGTAGAAGTGGAAGGTGGAAGTGAGAAGTTCAAGGTACCCCCTAGTGTCGTAACTAGGGGTACCCACTAATCTTTAAAGTTAGCTAAGGCCAACTGTTCCAGGGACCTGGAACAGGGGTGATCTTCCTACGGGGAGAGGGAATCCCACTCCATTGGGAGGGCGTACCTTTTGAAGGGAATCACGGAGAATGTACGGCTGAGAAGTTTCACTGCACCGGGCAGCTTGCCCACCTCTGGTACAATAAAGATGACTTGTAAAAAGGAAACCCCCTGGTGTGAGTTTGCAATTACTCTCCGGGGGCCCTCACCACCAAGAAGGAGTTCCTCATCAGGACCATCTACCTGTATCTGCATAGATCCTGATGAGGTGGAGGCGCTGCACGTAATGTGAGTAAGACTCAACACCCACTACCTCAGATACTGTCCACCTTGACATCCCCCACTACGATCAAGCGGGAGGCTCAGGAGTCCTGTTGCCTACAGGTGCACCATCATACACAGACATGTAACTGGGCTGGATAGACCACAGGGGCCAATGTGAGATTGAGGGGGTCAGACCAGACACGAACACCCGTTACATATGCAATAATAATATATAAGGATTAATTTATATGGTTCACTGTTAGACATTTTTTTAACAAGGTTAAGTTGTTTTTTGGGTTGCGCACTTTATTTTTATTTGTATATTTAATGCCCAAGGATTGTCTGTGCCATATCATGTGTGGCCCTCCATAGCTTTGTAACCTTCGGGCACGTCCACCACATATGTACAAACGATCCCTGCTGGCCACACACCCTTGTACACAGTGGAGACATGTTTCTGAAAAAATTGGACAATCGTAATGGGGTGTAGTACCATTGGTGGAGCATTTTATATGCATTTTCTTTTATTCATACACAAGTGGAGCTCTTTGCTATTCCTTCAAATATGTTATCCCACTGCTCCTGATCTAGCTGTTCCCCCAACTCCTCCTCCCACTTTGTCCTCAATTTGGGTTTTATCTCCGGTTCCGTTTTACCCTCCGCGAGTATGCTGTATTCTTTAGAGATCGGACCTTTTTTGTCCTCCCCCATGAGGCACAAATCCTCAAATGCAGTGAAATCAGTATATGGACCTGTCCCCTGTATGTGATCCCTCAATTGAAGATACCTAAAAAATACAGAATCATGAAGGCCATTTTCTCTCTTTACTGTCTCGAACTGTTTAATATCTTTTTTTGCCCAAAGGTCTTTTACCCTTGTGATTCCTGCCTTGCTACAGTCCTTAAACGCTGTTGGTTCTGCATCCGGGATGAAGCTAATATTGTCAAATAGTGGTGTCATCTGAGATTTGAAGTTGGATAGCCCATGTTTAAGTTTCAATGAATCCCACATGGTTAATGAGTGTGTGATAGATTCCAGGGGCACCATCAGTGCTGGTCTATCTTTCTTTGTTAACCACAATATCATTTCTATAGATGACCCTGATATCATATCGGACTCAATTTCCACCCACTTTTTCCTCTGTTTATGTGCATGCCAGTGAACCAGTTGGCTTACATGTGATGTTTGATAATATTGCCACAAGTGTGGCAAGGCTAGCCCTCCTGACTGTTTGGATCTATAGAGTGTGGGCAGCTTTATTCTCGCTTTTTTGTTATTCCATATGAAATTTGTGATTTTTTTTCTGTAATTCGTGCATGTCCCTAGCTCTGACCTGTACTAGGTGTGTGGAATAGGTACAAGATTCTTGGTAGTAAATTCATTTTAATAGCGTTTACTCTACCTGTCCATGATATATGATACCTGGACCATTCTTCTAAGTCTTTTTTCAGTGTTTTTATTAGTGCTGGGTAGTTTGTCTCATATATAGTGTCATTTGTGTTGGTCAGCCAGATTCCCAAGTACTTTATGGCCTGTGTCTCCCACACGAAATCAAAGTTTATTTTTATTAGGTTTAGTTGTTCCTGAGGGAGGTTTATATTTACGGCTTCGGATTTTTCATTATTTATTTTAAACCCTGATAATTTCTGGAACTCTGACAGGTTACTAAATAGGTTTGGGAGTGAGGTGAAGGGTTTTGAAATTGTTAACAATATATCATCGGCGAACAATGCCAGCTTGTATTCTTTTTGTTTTACCTTAATCCCCCAGATATCTGCGTTCGCCCTGATTTGGGCTGCTAGCGGTTCTATCGCCAATGCGAACAATAAGGGTGACAGGGGGCAGCTTTGTCTTGTACCATTTCTGATGTGGATTTTCTCGGTCTGCATATTAATATAGGATACGTTAGCTGTGGGTTCTCCATATAGTGATGTAATAGCTTTCATAAATTTGCCTTTCATTCCAAATGCCCGAAGTGTCTCAAACATATATCCCCAATCAATGCGATCAAAAGCTTTTTCAGCGTCTAAAGATAGTAGCAGCGAAGGTGTTTTATTGTGTTTAGCTATCTGGATTAAGTCAATTGTTCTTCATGTATTATCCACTGCCTGTCGACCTCATATAAATCCTGCCTGATCTGCGTCTACCAGTTGCGGAAGATACTTATTCAATCTAGTTGCTAATATTTTGGAGAATATTTTGAGATCATTATTGATCAGGGATATCGGTCTGTAGCTTTTGCATTGGGTGGGGTCTTCTCCCTCTTTATGGATTAATATTATTTTCGATTCCAGCATTGTGTGTGGAAACTGTTCTCCCTCAAGAGATTTATTAAATATCTTTAGTAATTGGGGAACTAATATTTGAGCTAGTTTTTTATAGTATATATTGGACAGACCATCTTGTCCCGGGGCCTTGGCATTTTTCAAACCCTTTATTGTTTCTAATACCTCTATCGATGTTATTGCCTGGGATAGTGTTGTTATATCCTGAACTGTGAGTTTAGACAAATTCATTTTTCTGTGGAATGCTCTCTGTTTTTCCTTGGTGGTGTTCCCTTTATCTACTTTATCTCCATTGTATAGCTCTTTGTAAAATGTGGTGAATTCATTGGCTATTGTCTGTGGATTTGTTGTACACACCCCATCTTTTCTTCTAATGCTATGTATTCTAGATTGCATTCTATCCTTCCTCAATCTTGTGGCCAGCATTGTGTCAGCCTTATTGGCCTTCCCGTAGAATTTTTGTTTTGTCCATGCTATGGCCTTTTCAGCTTCATCAGTCAGTAGTGCAGACGTGTTTTTAATTCGTCTAATAGGTTAACCGTTATCTCACTCTGATGTGTATGCGCTCTGGTTATTTCCAATTTTAGGATATCATGTCTAATTTTGGACAACTGTGTCCCGACTTCTTCTATTACAAGTACTATAAGATCCAGTGAGGCCTTATTAAGTATCTTACACCAGTTATCACAAAAGTCAGTGTTATCAATGCCAATTGTGGGACGATTTTTTATCCTGAAGCCTCTGGGAATGAGCCGCTGTTTGTAATATTCTGTTAAAGTGTTGCCATGGGAAAATAGCTCTTTCTTTACGTTTCAGTTTTTCCAAATCCTTAATATAATCTGTGGGCCTGTGTAGAGGGAGAAAGGGGGTGGCCCGGTATTAAAGGGGTTGCACCCCATTTGGCCACCCTTGACCGCACCAGGGAGACAAGGGGTTAACTGGACTGAGGTCCAGAAATGTGATTTAACCCTTGTTATGACCTGTAAATGTATTTTCCTCTGTTCCCCTGTTCCATTGTAATGTCTGTGTTAATCAGTGTCTGCATCACACACACACACTAGAATCCATCCGGGAGCACAAGGGTTAATAGTTCTTTAATGATTATAGCTCTTTGTGTAGTTTTCCCGCCTTTTCAGGCACCATTTTGCAGGCCCCCATTGGCCGCCATTAGCGCTCAATGCATTCCAATGGCGAAGTGTGCTGTTTTAGTCCTGTTTGCTGTAAAGACCAGCAGGTGGCATCCGAGAGGGAGAGCGGCGGTTTCCCATTGAAAGTCAATGGGCCCATTGACTTCAATGGAGATTCCTCGAGGTACCCTTTCGAAGAACAAGTTGGCAGCCATCCAGACCGCAAAGCGGATACAATGTCCTTTAAAAGAGCTAAAATCACTTGAGTCAAGTTCAACGTCAATTAGCGTGGGAATAAACAGTTCTAGAGCACCTAGGAATAAAATTCTTTTTGCCCCTAGTTCCTGGGCTTCCCCCCACTCGACCACCACCGGGTCCACGAATCCTGGACCCCCGATAGGAGTCGAACCAGATAGAGCGGGTCGCGCCATAGGCTTCAATGGCGGCGGCAGAAACAGCTCCGAAAAATAACTAAGTGTGAAATGCTGTAATTTAGGGATCCATATCTCCGATTCCGGGGGGACCAGAGGATCAAGGTTTGGGGTATCTGTAGTCACTGCTCAGGCATCACTGCAGAACCATCCTTGACCCTCTTGGACGAACCCGACGGAGTATGGACCCCCTTGAAAGTTCGGGACTTTTTCCCATTGATTCTAATGGGGGAAAAGCCGCATGGTGAAAAAATGACTAAGTGTAAAATGTTGAAATGTGTAAGTCCATATCTCCGGTTCTGGAATGCCCAGAGGGATGGGATTTGGGTGACATGTAGCCAAGGTTCCGGCTTTAATGCATGCCCATTTCCAGCCCCCTCAGACCAACCAGACAGAGTATGGAAGACTGTAAAGATTTGTGGATTTTCTCATAGACTTCAATGGCGGCGGTTCCCCATTGAAAGTCTATGGTAGGAAACTCCATTGACTACAACGGCGGAGTTGCTCCATTGAAACCCATGGCGGCGGAGCCCGTTGTTTTCAATGGGGAATTAGTGAAAAGCTGAGATTTCTTTTAGCGGAGATTTTTGTATTAAAATGAAAAATGATTTAATGTGCATTTGTGTAACTCCGGCTCCATAGGTCGTAGCAAGTCGCTTTTTGGATCATATGGTGCCCCAGTTCCGGCCATTAGAACTGGGAAGTTTGGTTCTGCTAGACCCAATGGAACCGGATATTTTAATACGTTTATGTTTTATGCTTAATACTGTATTCTAAGGTATGGACAAAGACTTAGAGGAAATTCCTTTGTCCACCAAGATAGCAGATGGCCCCAAGAGGCGCCCTAATGTCTAGGATTTGAGTGCTGTTCATAGGGTCTTGTCACCCTCCCTATTTACCTAAGGGCGGAGGAGGCTCAAGCCAGAGCAGTCTTTAAGTGTCCCACTTCACACCTTTCAACAAAGGTTTTCCTGCCAGAACTCCAAATGATAGACTGGCTGGCATTCCTGATGCAAAGGTGGGGCTTCAGAAATGAGACCCCAGAGTTCTACTGCGCATGTGCCAACTAGCAGGGCGGCATGGGTCAGAATGCTTTCCCACGTTAGTGAGTGGCTGGAGGTAATTGAAAACCAATCCCCTGTGCTTAAGGTTAAGAATAGAGGGACAAAAGATATATAAACTGCTGTTCCCTATATTCCCTTGTTGTTCATGTTTTGCAAGTTCTTCATGCAAATGTTCTTCATGATCTTCATGTCTGCATGTCATCAGGCCTGTGTCTTTATGCAAGGTCTTGGGATGATGCAGGTTTTGCTGTATGACCTGCCTGTCTTGCTGTGATGTCAACTGAAATATATGGGAGAAGTGGCCCAGTCTGTATCCTGATGGCCTTCTGTCCTAATCTTTAAGTAAGTGTCTATATTTTGCCTGTTATTTGTACATATCTGTTGTGTTCACCTTTATCAAGGAATAAATTACATTTTATCATATCTAAGTCTCGTCCCAGTTCAAACCCAGGTATATATATATTTATATATAGTTTTGGTGTAAATTACAGCCTGTCACAAGCTACCGTGACAGCCTGTCTGGGCCAAAAGCCTCCTCAGGAGTAGATTTAAACAAAATATGACTTCTCATCGTCATTAAATGTCTTGGTTTCGGCCTTATTGAGCAAGCCTATAGTTCCAAAAATGATAGGGCACTGTGAGGTAAGTAATAGTCTTCCTGTTGGGTCAAAAACAAAACTATAGTGTATGCAGAGAAAATGCATAAGCAATCTGCAACTAAATACACAAGCAAAAAAGCTTTTTAAAGGGTGCTAGCAATAGGGCAAAGTAAATGCAATATAACAAGAAAAGCTGCAAACCACAATAAATATATAAGATACTTGCTGAGACCGGTGCTTCTGGTTCAGGGATATCTGCCTAGAACGTCCAGCAATGGAGAAAGAAGAAAGATCCAGAGCAACTTTGGATTTCTTTAGAAAAATGTATTCAGCACAAAAAACACAGCGTTTCATCCCTCCTAGGAGACTTTATCAAGTGGCTGGCTTCCTTGAAGAAGTGTTTGTCAAGACGAAACGCGTTGGGACTCTACTTTACCCATATACCAATTAGCAGGAGTCTCTTGGGAGCTGTTTGGAGCACTGTCACTCTCTCTGTCCTTAACCCCTGGTGTATGGCCATCACTGGGGGTTTTTGGGAGTTGTGCTGACAGTTGTTTTCCTATATAGCTTCTGTGCCCTTCTGGTTTTTGTGTTTGTATACTTTATTATTTTTATTATAAAGATTTATCCTGTTTTCCTGCGTCCTTTCCTGTGTTCTTGGAAATTTTCCAGTCCATCCATTAATACCTGGTGAAGTTGGTTACTTTAACAACCATAAGCTCTTTATATTTATTCTAATGTGAGTGTCCATTTGGCTTCAGCTATTTATGAATTTTGTATACAGTACAGTATTACACTATTTTTGTTGTCTCTTTATTGAGATCATCCTGCTGTGGAAGAGCTGATATTGACGCTATCATCCTGCTGTGGAGGAGCTGATATTGGCGGTGTAAGTTCTGTGATTGGAGGAGAGTATCCTGTTGATGAGGAACCTATAACGCTGCGATTCCTACTACTAAAGAAGGTCTACAATATCAGTCCAACCGAGATTCAGTGTGGTTCACTTAACCGAAATGCCCATCTATTCTTGCCTAATGTGAGTGTAACCCTGATTCCCCCCTAACCCCAGACTCTACGGTGGTGTCTAGGGTGCATGAGGGCGGATGACCGGTATAGAAGAACCCCTTGGGTCCCAGGGTAATACTTTCCAAGTCACACACAGTCTTTACGGATGAAGAATAGTCTCTTTATTTGACAAAGCAACAATATCCCAACGACAAGGCTTCCAACAGCCGCAACACAATAGCCAGGACGGGTTATACGCCACTCGCCTTCGCCCAAACAATTCCTCCTGTCCTTCCCTCCAAGTCACTCTTCCGGCAGGATGGTCTGAGCTAGGGCTTCAATACCCTGTGGCCCACCCCTGAGGTTAGCCTCGCAGTGGATCTTGGATTCTCCCCATCACCCCTGGTAGTGGGGTGAGGGTATTGGTCCACCAAGTCTATAACTCTATCAGCTCTACTAAAGGACGCTGATTCTTTCCGCTCTGCTTTCTCCGGCACTCTGCGCCGGGGAACTTGTAGGCCCCACCAAATCCTCGGACCGATCCGCAGGACTTCTTGACTCATGGCCCGTTAACGGCACTGCATAATCCCGGCATAACTAACCGGCAACTCCAGACTCTGACTGCTCTCGACCGAAGAGAACTACTCTCGCATGACAGGAGAAAACTATTCTCGCACGAAAAAGGGACACTACTCACTGGAGTTGGCTGCTAAATATAGAGCTAGCCCCGCCCCTCGAGATGTCAACAGGACCTCCCCTCGTGCTCACGCCTGCAGCAGAGTCCAGGCCTGCGTCTATCATTCAGGATAGGGCTATAAGGGGGGAAAACCCAGGATGATTACTGGTGCCTGAACTTAATAGGACTTACCACAGCAGAAGGAAGATAGGTATAGCCTGTGCTGTTTACAGGGGCTACATGACTTTATTACTTTTTGCCTTGACAGTTATTTACAATATCACACTATTGTGTTTTATCTCCCTTTTCTTTTTTATATTCTCCCTATTTTGATGAGTTTGTGCGCAATCGGATCTTCACTCTTCTAACAAACACAAGTGGCTCTGAAAGAACCCATTTGCGGTCCGGTGCGGCACCCATCAAGGAGATCTATAAATTGGACTACTACATATCCTTCTAGTTCACAGTTGTTTGCACTTGTTTTCCCCCCTTTATGCTATGAAACTCAGGCAGCAAGCAGGCAGTGGCTGGACTTTTCAGTTCAGGTCATTTCAGCCACCCATTATGCACCACCCATTATACAATACTCAGCAAGTCAGGCATTTGCTGCTGCAGTGTTTCCTATGCAGGCTGGCTGGATACAGCTTCAACAAGAGTTTCTTAGGTATCTGCTCGTTCAGACGGAATTAGGCAGCAGGCGGCACTTCTGCTCCATGCGAGCTGAAAAGAAAAGAAAGTAGGAAGCCAGGCAAAAGAACGGACAAGACACAGCAAAAAGAAGGAGGCTTTAATTTTGTCGTCATTTCTTCTTCTTTCTTTGCAAAAGAAAGAGCCCCAAAAAAGCATGCTTCTATTTTTGACCGCTGTTTGTTTCTATTTTTTCATACAAGTCAGATATCCCCAAAGGGAAGTGCACCAGTCCTGGAGGTACTGCAATACCAGGTCAATGCGTGGAGTGTACAGAGCAAGCTCTTCTTCCATCTCCCTGTTCTAAAAATCCATTTAATATATGGTCCCAAGATAGGGGACGTATCAGATATTAAACTGATAAAAACCTTTAAAACAAAAAAAAAATCTGTTCTTATTTCACACAAGGAAATTTTACAATGTTAACTTTTCGAAAAACAAAAAAACACCCATACATTACAATAACCCATCACATAACACAAAACACAATAACATATTAAAGCATAATTCTCACTCTATCACTCAACACACACTCAACTAGCCTCACTCACTCTTCCCTCTTTTTTCTCCCCTTCGTGCCTTTCTCCCATCAACCTTCATTCATCCCTTCATTCATTCCTATATGTTTTCCTCCTTGGCCTCAACCGAGGAGGGGAGCACCAGCTCACCTCTTCACTCTGGATACTCCAAAAAAAGGGACCCAAAACGCACTTTTCGTGCTTTGCCTAAACCTCTACTTCAGCTCCTTTCAGGGTAACATTCTTTTTCCTTTTTGTAAAACCATGCATCTCACGCTTACCAATCCTCACCATCTACTCATTCCTCCTCCACATACACACCTTCTCATTACCCATCACAAAACCTCACATAATTCAATATACATTAAAAGCATTATACCTAACTCAAAACATTAACTTCACCAAAGGGAGTGAAGATTCCTCTTTCAGCATTTACCCAATTCCTGTCCTTCTAAACAGGACTACATCTTTCCATTCCTTTTGACGCCATATTCTTTCCTTCTCCTCAGTCTTTTTCCTATCACACAAATATTATACCAGTAGATACATTTTACTCATAATCAACTTCACACATCCATCCATTTCTTTTCTTTTTGAATTAACAACATATTCCTCACCTGCCACAACGCTTCTTTCACACAATTTATCATTCTCCAAAATACGCTCTCTTTCTCCCTCTCAATCACACCCAACCCATACATCATTCTTTCAAAACTCAGCGATTGTATCTGAACAATAAATTTAAATAAAGGACCCATCTTCCTCCACACTTTCCTGGCATAATCACAATTCCACAGAAGGTGGATCACTCCTTCTATCCCAGCACATCCCTTCCTCTGGCAAACTTCCGTTTTCGCAAGTCCTCTCCTTTTCTGGAGTTCCCTTTCTAGTAAAACTCCCCATACCACCATCCACGTTACATCTTTCTGTCTGCTCCCCAGGTTCCATCACTAATGTTCTTCCAAGCTTTTTCCATTTGTTTACCACTCAGATTTCCTCTTACTGCCATACTCTCCCTTGCTTTAACTATTTCCGTAACCTTCCTCCCCTCCTTCCACTGCTCCCATGATAGCTCCTTCAACTTAAATTTGTCGATGTATCTTTCTATCACTCTATAGAAGACCGGAGGATGAAAACACACCGGCCTTCTCAGATCCTGCCGTCTCTCCTTAAATCGGTTCATGAAACTGCCTAAGAAAAATCTAGCATAACAACCTCTTTTACCATCACTTTCTGCTAATTTAAAATAAAAACAAATATATTTAATGAAAATAAACAGTTCTACATCTAAAAAACCTTTACCACCTTTCTCCTTGGACAAACAGATCCTTTGTCTGCTTAGACTCTCGTTTTTGGCTCCTCAAAAAAAGGTGGCCAACAGCCTGGAGACTTTCCTCTGCCAGACCCCAGTAGGGGGGAATATCAGTCCGACATACAAAATAATTGGGGCCAAAACTGCCTTCACAATTAGCGTTTTCCCTTCAAAAGATAGTGATCTCTGAGACCAGAAATTCATTTTTCTTTCTAGCTTATCAAAACTCTTGGACCAATTTTGTGTCCCTTTCAACTCTGTGTCAAACAGACTCCTAAAATTTCAATGTCTCCCTCCACTTTCTGTAGCCCCAAATCGGTCTCCTGTCCTACTTCTCCAAACCTCTTTACCCTAGATTTATCCCAATTTACCTTGAGCGCAGAGCCTCCAGCGAAAATCCCAATCTGCCACATTGCTCTCCTAAGGGCTCTCTCACTCCTACAAATCACAGTTATATCATCCATATACCCTAAAGTTTTTAACTGATATCCGCCACTTCCAGGTACTGTAATTCCTTCAACTACTTTGTCTTTTTCCAACATTATTAAAAGGGGCTCCATAGCGCATATAAACATAATAGGAGACAGAGGGCACCCCTGTCTGACTCCAGACTGGATCTCTACTACACCCGATAGGGATCCGTTTATTAAGATTCTACTATTTGCGCCTACATATAACTTCCTTATGCGCTCCACAAATTTAGCCGGAACCCCCATTTTGCCCAAAACTTTGAACACAAAGTCCTGGAACAGTCTGTCGTAAGCTTTCTCAAAATCTATTCCAGCTACTAGAACGCTTTGTTTCCTGTCCAGACTGTCCCATAACCTATCCTTTAATAGAGCCAAATTTTGCCCTATTTGCCGCCCAGGGACTGCACAAACCTGCTCTTCGCCAACCATATTTCTCACTACATTCCTAATTCTATTTGATAATATTTTAGCTGTAATTTTATAATCGACGTTGAGCTACGTGATTGGTCTCCAGTTCTTTAATTCATACTTCTCCCCTTTTTTGAAAATTAAGGTTATTATACCTTCCTTCATTGATCTTATTCCTCCTTTCCCCTCTAACGCTGCTATACATACAGCCTTAAAGTCATCCTTCAGGATTGCCCAAAAGGCCTGATAGAACTCGTACGGGAGTCCATCGCTACCAGGCGTCTTCTTCTTTCCTCCTCTCCCCACTTCCTCCAGTTCTTTCTCATTAAATTCTCTGCCCAGCCACTCCTGGTCAGTTCTTCCCAATTTCTTAAGAACAACGTTTAAAACGTCTTCCTCTAAGTTCTCGTCCCTCCATTTCCGAGTATACAGCTTTTTGGAAAAACCTTCCACAACCTCACAGATTCCTTTTTTATCCTTTACCTGCACCCCGTTCAGATCTTTCACACATACCATTCTCTCCTTTCTTCCAAACACTTTTTTGAAAAAGAAACTAGTGCATTTCTCGTCTGCCTCTAGTTGATCTACCTTTGCTCTAAAAATTATTGCTTTACCTTTCTTTTCCATATATTCTTTAATTTTTGCCCGTGCTCCCTCTATTTCACACTCCACTTTTTTCCCCAGGTGCCTCATTTTAAACAAGAACTGTAACCTCAGCTGCCATCTCTCATACCCTTCGCTTTCCTTTCTTGTTTTTTCATCTCCCCTTCTAATAAAAAACTTTTTGGTCTCGCACTTCACCCATTCCCACCATTCACCCACCTCTTTAAATCTGCTTTTTCCCTCTTTCAACCTCATATATATTCCCATTCATACCTTTTCTTTATCCACTCATCATCCAATAATAATACATTCATCTTCCATACATTCCTTGCACACTCCTCCTCTTTCACCCCCTCTAACTCTATCTTCATTATCACATGGTCCGAAAAATCCACTCTCCGATTTTCTATCTCTCTTGCTTTCATCTCCTCTGATAACAGATACAGGTCGATCCTGGACTTCGCTGACCCTTTGTCACTAAACCAGGTGAATCTTCTCTCACCCTTCCTCCCCACCCTTTCAACATCCACAAGGCGAAACTCCTGCATAATTTTCAGCAGGAGTCTTCCTGTGGAATCCAACTCCATTTCTCCATCTACCGCAACCCGGTCTTCATTGGCAATTATGCAGTTAAAGTCACCTATTATAACCGTAAGCTCTTTCCCTGGTAAAAAAAAAAATCTAAGTTTTTCAAACAACTCAAGCCTCTCCTTCCTCTTAGGGGGGGCATAAATATTTAAAAACCTGAAAGCACAATCATCAATTCTCACATTAACTAAAATTAACCTTCCTGGTTCTATTGTACTGTAATTACTTTCTCAAAACAAACCCTTACATTTCTTGCCACCACCCCCACACCCGCATTCTTGTTGTCTGCGCCCCCGGACCAGACTGCCGGGCCCCATTTCTAGTCCTTTGGTTTCAAAGAGTGCTCCAATCCGCACTCTTGCAGACAAATAATGCCCGCCTCTTGCAGTCTTAAATAATCAAAAATCGCCGCCCTCCTCGCAGCAGCTCTCATGCTGCGCACATTCAGAGAGGATAGGCGTATCATAATACAAGTTCACCTTATTAACCCTTCAGGACTCAGTCATTCTTCGTATCACCTCTAAAGACTCTGGGTCTCCTGGGCTAAACTGGCTCTCCCGGGCTAAAGGCTTAAGTCCGAAGCCACCGAAAAACTGTCCTCGATTTATCTCCAGCCTCTGGCTCCCCGACTCAGGGGTGCTATCGAAGGAGCCTATCTGCTGGGAAGTTCCCGGGAGGGAATCTTCGCTTTCGCTTATACTCCCCCATGTCTCTAGTTGACTTGGTCCTCAAACATCCTCGGGTTTTGTTTTTTGGGGACCAGCTTCAATTTCTTTGTTAGACAGTTTGCACTTTCTTTTTGTCTGGGTCTCCAAAGGTTCCATCTCAGGGTCACTCATTCCAGCTTCAAATCCTTGCTGCTCCGCCCAGGTAGCCCCTTCTTCAACACCAGCTGTTTCCAGGCATTCAGGGCACTCTAGGCCTTCCCCTGCTTCCACCTCCACCTGATCTCCTTCTAATGTTTCCTCCTCTAGAGGCACGTCAGGGGGGGTATCCTGCTCTGTGGGGGGGGGGGGCGGGTCACCTCTGGAGCTTCAGCGGGTTTCCTCACCACCTGCGCATATGAGCGTTTTGGACAACTTCGTGACAGATGGTCATTATCACTGCATAAGTCACATTTCTTGGGCACCCCACATTGCGCTACCATATGGCCTTCTTCCCCACAGTTCCTGCAGCAGGGGCCTTCCTTCACGCAGTTTTCTTGGGTGTGCCCAAATTGCTGACATTTTCGGCAGTACAAAGGCTGTCCCACAAAGCTGAGGTAACCCCGGTTCCCTTCAATGCTAAAATTAGCTGGTGGATACAGAACCCTACTTGTGTTACTGTAATCTTCTCGGAACCTCACCCAAAAGTGCCTCTTCCCGTTATATATGCCAAACTGATTTTTTAATTCAATACAGTTGCTCACCTGTGTGCAGAATCTAAGGAGAAACAGTCTTATATCAGCTGTGTATATAGAGGGGGATTACCTTGATCCCTTGCATTGCCGCTTTTCCTGCTTCTTCCCTCGCTTTCTCTGTAAAACGCAAACAATCCTCAGTGCGAAAGGAGGTAATGTTCTCCTCTAGGGGCTCTGCCTTTTCAGCCCAACGCGGCCATTGTCTTTTTCTCTAAAACCAGGTGTTCCTGGTATAAACCCTCCATGATTGGGTCCACCTCTAGTGACTCTTCTACCACCGAAATCTGAGTCCTCACCTGTCATCTGGGTGTTCCCTATTTCGCTCCCCATGACAGACTCTTCAAGCTCTGGGGTTTCCCCCGCTGCTTGTGGTTCCCCTGGTTGTCTTTTTTCTTCATTCCCCACCAGGGGCCTTTCTCTCGCATCTTCTACCATTTCTTCTTCTATGTCCAATTCATAATTACTCCTGAGGAAGAGTGGTAGCCGCCCAGAGAGGAGAGAGAAGAGAGGAGAAATTTACTGACAGATACTCACAGAACCGCGACCGGAAGTGACGTATCGGGACGGAGCGGAAGTGACGCGTCGGTGTGCGAGTGAAGCTGAAACATCCACCCGAGAGGCTGTATCCCAGTGGAGAACTCCACAGTGCCTGCGGGCAGCTGGTATGGGAAGGTGATCGACCCACAAAAGAGGGAACCCACGAGGGGAGAGATACCTGGATCAACGCGCCCACCGCTGGAGGTACAAAGTCCCTGAGAGTGGTGGTCCACACCAAGTCACACCGGAGGAGGCGGGTGAGCCTGAAGTTTAAACCAAAAATCCTTCTCTCTTTGATCACAATGATTGTGGTACATGCCTGAAATACTTGTTTTTATTGTAAGTGTTCATTTTTTAAACCCCATAAAGTCGAGTTTTTTTACATTATACTGGTCTGCACTATGGTTTATATTTCTTTTACATACACTTCGCTGCGGAGCTGAGAGCTGGAGACCCTATCACCTGGTGGGAATATCTGTACAGCAGAGACCATTGAGTGTCAAAACCGCTTGATTTTGACTTAAATCTTGTAAGTAGACATCACATATGAGCCAAGAAAGAACGCAGAATATATATCACTTGAATTTTATTGTCTGCACTTAGATTGTTTTTCTTGTTTTATGTTCTTTTCCCTTCATGCTCCCCCTGGATTACAACTGGACAATTCATAATTTCTCCCAGCCGCTGCTCGTGCATAGGAGCGGTGCTTACATTGTCTTACCAGATGACCCTCTTCCCACACAGATCACATTTGCGGGGTGCTCTACAGCTTCCGGCCGTATGCCCCTCTTGACCACAGACCCGGCACACCACTGACGACGTATCACAATTTTCCTTCACATGTCCATACTTGAAACAGTTTCTGCAAAAAGAGGGCTGGCCCCAATAAGTCAGAAAGCCCTTCTCACCTCAAATGCTGAAGTTGGCCGGTGGTTGTCTTACCCCGTCCACACATGAGGGGTCTGGCTTAAATCTCACCCAATATCATCTCTTGCTGTTAAAGACACCATAGGCATTCGCTTGTTCTAGACCTCCTTTCACGGATGTACAGTACCTCTGCAAAAACAGCATAATGTCCTGTTTATGTACATAAGGGTTGTACATGTGTACTGTTATTTGTCGCTCTTCCATCATGAAGCTGGGGAATACCGCAATTCCCTGGAGTTGGTCGTCCTCTCTCCTCTCTTTGCATATCTCATACACTCTGTATGCATCTTGTTCAGAATTGAAGGTGACGTCATAAATTCCTTGATGAGGAAAATCTTGCAGGCAATAAAGCTTCGCCGTTCCAACCTCGCATATTCCGCGCAGAATCTTCTCCACGATCGTCTTCAACGAAACTCTGGATCGGGCCTCTTCATTCGCCAAGAAATGGACCGTATTCCATATGCGCACTTCCGTCGTAAAAGCCGCCATCGTGTCGCCCACCGAATAGCTCGGAATGGCGTGTCACCCCAAAAGCAGCATGCAGGCTTAAGACTCTTTTGAGCCGATGCCGCAAGGCCAAGGTGACACAGTCCCAGCTAGGCCCCTGACACAGACACTTGATCTGAGCCAAAAGGCCGAGAAGCGATGACCAGAAATGGGCCCCTGCCCGAGCGCCGCCCGACGGCCAGGGGCACTACGCTTTAGGGAGAAGGGCAGAGGGAGCCGCTTGCTGCCCGCTCGCCTCCTCCCCCAGCATGCCAGCATGGCCGCCTCCGCTCCTTCCAACACAGCTCCGGGGAGTCTATGCAGCAGCGGCGGCGGCGACGACGACGACTGATGCAAAAGCCAAAGGCTTTCTATGTAGGACAGAAAAGCAGCTACACACACTGCCGGGGGGGGGGGGGGCACAAGGCCACAAAACAGCCAAAAAGGCACATGCTTCCAGGTCTTTTTCTGGCACCAGTCTTCGCCTGTTCATTTGTATAGGAAACGCCCACTTTTTCTCTGCTTGCCGACTTGTTTGGGCTGCCATGAAACTCAGGCAGCAAGCAGGCAGTGGCTGGAGTTTTCAGTTCAGGTAATTTCAGCCACCCATTGTGACATCAAACTAGCAAGGCAGGCTTTTGCTGCTGCAGTGTTTTCTATGCAGGCTATTTGGGTATAGCTTCAACAGGAGTTTCTTAGGTATCTGCTCGTTCGGACAGAATTAGGCAGCAGGCGGCACTCCTGCTCCATGCGAGCTGAAAAGAAAAGAAAGTAGGAAGCCAGACCAAAGAATGAACAGGACACAGCAAAAAGGAGAAGGCTTTAATTTTGTCGTCATTTCTTCTTTCTTTGCAAAAGAAAGAGCCAAAAAAAGCATGCTTCTATTTTGGAGCGCTGTTTTTTTCTATCTTTTCATACAAGTCAGATATCCCCAAAGGGAAGTGCACCGGTCCTGGAGGTACTGCAATACCAGGTCAATGCGTGGAGTGGACAGAGCAAGCTCTTCTTCCATCTCCCTGTTCTAAAAATCCATTTAATATATGGTCCCCAGATAGGGGACGTATCAGATATTAAACTGATAGTTTTTTGTTTTGAAAGTTAATCTTTATTGTCAAGACAGGTTCAAAATATGTACTGAAAAAAGAAGACTTTTCTGAAAACAAAAAACCATCCCTGCATACAGTACAATAACCCCAGACATAACATTCAAAAACATACTTCTTCAACAACAAGTGTCATCACCCCCTATAAAGGAAGTCACATATTATACCTACTTATTTACATGACAGGAAACGTTAAGTTTATTTGAAAAAAAAAAAAACACAGAGCAACTTTGGTATCTATACTTTCCCTAATACCATCACGCTAAGGTATTCCAGGCCTCCGGCTTCCAGAGGTAAGCCTGTGCTCTGTTTTCCCTTTTATCCATCTTGTAGTACACATACATCCTACTTTTAACCAATTTAATACAATCACCCACATTCACTTCATCCTTTTTTCCCACCAAAATATTCCTCACTTGCTATAAAGCCTCTTTCACACAAGTAATCATTTGCCACGCTATTCTCTCTCTTCCATTCACATACTCCTCCCAATCCATACAACATTCTCTCCAGACAAACTTTTCAAGAGCGTAACTTCTTTGAATAGGGGGCCAATCTTCCTCCAGACTGCCCTCGCAAAAGAACAGTCCCAGAAGAGATGGACCACGCTCTCCACTTTCTCACAACATTCTCTCGGGCACCTGTCTGTGACAGCCAGGTCCCGCCTCTTTTGTACCTCACGCACCGGGAGGCACATCCACGCTGCCATCCAAGCCACATCCTTTTGCTCATTAAATAGATACTTCTCATTCACTATCTTCCTTTTCTCATCTGGTCTCCATTCAGTCCCCCAATCATCTCCATTTCCTCCCTCGCTTTCAACACTTTCGTCACTTTCTTCCTAGACTTCCATACCTCCATTCCTAGCATTTGCAACTCAAATTTTACAATATACGTCTCTATAATGGTATAGAAACGTGATGGATTGAAACAAACTGGTTTCGTGAGGTCATATCTAACTCCCCAGAGTCTTCTGCACATCCCCCTCATCATATACCTACAAAAATGTGCGCACAAAAGCTCTTTCTTATCTACTCTACCTATATAAAAACTAATATAATTTAAATACAAGAACACTTCCTGGTCAGGAAGGTCCTTCCCCCCCCCCCTTTTCTCTTGATTTCACTACTCTGCATCTCCTTAACTTTTCTTCCTTGGAACCCCAAAAAAAGGTGCACAACATCCTCCACACCTTTTGCAGCCAAACACTCGTTGGAGGGAAATCCAGGCCGATCCCCTCCAGAGACAATGCTCTCTCTCATTGACCATAAACTTATTTTCTTGCTCAACTTTGCCTCTAGGTTAATCCAGTTCTGCGTCACTTTCAGTTCACTATCAAATACGAGGCCCAAAACCTCCAGGGGTCCCTCAACTATGGGAATGTTTAGTTCCCCCAACCCTTCTACCTCACCAAATGCCTTAACATTACTCTTAGCTCTATTGATCTTAAAGGCTGAGGCTTGACAGAATCTGTCTGTCTGGAATAGAGCTCTCTTTAGGGCGACTGACGACTTACAAACCAATGTCACATCGTCCATATATGCTAGAATTTTCAACGTCTGGCCTCTGCTTCCCGGAATTTCTATCCCTCTAATAACTTTGTCCCGATTCAACAAGCGCACAAGCAGTTCCAGAGCACAGATATACACGACTGGGGAGAAAAGGCACCCCTGTCTCACGCCAGACTTAACACTTATTTGTTTTGTGAGGAAGCCATTTGCCTGAATCCGACTAAAGGCGTTCTTATATAATACTTTTACAAATCCCAAAAAACGTCCAGGGATCCCCATTCTCTCAAGCACAAGATACAAGAAATCATGGGAAACCCTGTCGTATGCTTTCTCAAAATCCAGAGTTGTTACTACTAAGGCTTGCTTCCTTTCCCCACAATCATTAATCACATCCCTTAGCAAGGCCAAGTTCTCCCCAATCTGTCTACCCGGCACTGCACAAACCTGCTCCTCCCCAACAATTTGGTCTAATACAATTTTAACTCTATTGGCTAAAACTTTGGCTGTAAGTTTATAGTCTGAGTTAAGTAGCGTGATCGGCCGCCAGTTTGAAAGCTCCGATCTGTCTCCCTTTTTAAAGATTAGAGTCACTATACCCTCCCTCTGATTTGGGAAGTTCTGCTTTCCCAAGACAAGCCACACAAATCTCCAGAAAGTCCTTATTCAGGATCGCCCAGAAGGTCTGATAAAACTCATAGGGCAAGCCGTCACTTCCAGGGGTCTTATTTTTCTTCCTGTTTTTCGGGGCCTCTTCCAATTCGCCTAGTTTAATTTCTCTCTCTAACACATCCTGATCTTCCTTCTCCACAACCCTCTCTAATGCATTCAAAACATCCAACTCAAAACTCTCATCCCTCCCTTTCACTTCATACAAATCCCTATAAAACTCTTCAATCGCTTCCAACATTCTTCTTCTTTCGCTCACCCCCGTTCCATTCATGTACCTTACACTCATTTGTTCCTGCCTTCCATACGCCTTCTTAAAAAAGAAGCGTGTGCACCTTTCTCCCTGCTCTGCCCTTTCTATCCTAGCTTGAAAGATTATTTCTTTCCCCTTCTTTTCAAGCATCCCCTTTATCTTCTTCCTAGCCTCTTCTATCTCTCCCCAAAATTCCTCAGTCTATACAAAAAATTGAGCCGCAAATGCCACCTTTCATACTCCTCTCTCTCCTTCCTTTTACTCCCACATCCTCTCTTAATGAAAAAACCTTTAGTCTCCATTTTCACCATTTCCCACCATTCAGTCAGATCCTCAATGAATACATCCTTCTGCATTCTCAACCTTGCATACAACCATCCATACCTCTTACGTACCCATTCATCCTCAAGCAGACTTACATTCAGCTACCATACATTCCTCCCATGCACTTCTCTCTTTCCTAAGCATACATTCCCCTCCATCCATACATGGTCTGTGAAAGCGACCCTCTTCTGGGTCATCGCACTCACTTTTAGCCCCTGCGTTAAAAAAAAAATCAATACGCGACCTGGCCGTCCCTTTATCGCTATGCCAGGTGAACCGCTCCTCATTACACAAAAACCTCTTGCCTTGGTCATACAGCTTAAAGTCTATAATAATATTTTTTAACAATATCCCCGTGCTATCCACCCCTACACTCTCACCCACCCCCTCCCTATCACCCCCCACCACCGTGCAATTGAAGTCCCCAACAATCACAGTAGGCATTGTACCAGGCAGAAACAGCTTTAGTTTCTGTATTAATGCCCCCCGCTCGCTCCTGCGTGGAGACATGTAAACATTAATGATCCGGAGCACACACCCCTCTATCGCCACCACCACCACTGATAACAGCCTCCCAGGCTCTATTACTAGCACATCTTTAATGTTAACTTTTTGGCTTTTCAATAAATCCTCATACCATCATTCTTGCAGGAACTCCCTGGAGACCACACTGCTGGTCCCAGACCCACTCCTTATCTCCAGGAGGGGAGTTAATGGCACACTCCTGTAAGCAAAATATGTCCCCTTTAGAGTGTCTCATGAAGTCCAGGATCATAGCCCTGCGGGCTATCCCCCCCACGCTTCGCACATTCAAGGAAACGATATATATCATGGTAATACAGAGAAGAAATTTTCACAGCCATCAATATTAAACTCACGTGCCCGATCCGCCCATTCTGGACTGCATTCCGGTTGTATCATTTAGATTTGATACCGCCTCGTTCTCCAGATAGGGTAGGTCTGTCCCTATTACGTTTGCGTAATCTGGAAAAATGGGGGAAGGGCACATAGCCACTTCCGAGTCAGACGAGAATTCTTCAATTTGTTGGGAGGGATCTACGTCACTTTCACTGACGATTTCCTCTACCTCCTCACATCTTGCTTTGGTCTCGGTCTCCGATATCGCCTTTATTCCCGTTTATGCAGGTCTCTTTCTGCTCACCTTCTGGGAGGGCTGGAGCTCCATCTCCTCCTCCTTGCTCTGCTCTCTTTTGACCGCTTTCCTCACCAGGAATTCCTCACCCTCCGCGGCCAACATCCCAGTTTCAAGCTCTGGCTCGCTTTCAAGGTCTTCCACCGCCTCCTCTAGGGCACCTGCACTCCCCTCTGCCTCCGGTCATGCTGCCGGGGAGATCTCCGCAGGAGCGCTTCCTCTGTTGAGGCTGCAGGATCCATGTCTCTCGCTGTTGCTGTCTTTGCTGCTTGGGCATAGGTTCGCCGCGGGCACTGACCTGCCTGGCTCCCCGCATAAATCGCAAGTACGTTCAGCGTTACAGTTTTCAGAAGAGTGGCCCTCTCTCTTGCATTTTTTGCAATAGAAGTAACGTTTTATACAATCCTCACTGGTGTGGCCATAAACAAGACATTTCCTGCAGAATTGGGGTTGCCCCAGGTACCACAAGAAACCACAGTCGTTTGCTATGGAGAAGTTCGGGGGCGGCTGCATTACTCCTCCAACATATGTGTTGTCTGGTTTGAAACGAACCCAGAACTTACGTTTACCATTGTAAACACCAATGGTGTTCTTTTGCTCATATCCTCCACGCACCACGCTGCAGTATTTTTGCAGGAAAAGGCTAATGTTCTGAGTAGGGACGTAAGGGTTGAACATGTGAATAATGATTGGCTTCTCCTCCATCATGTACGATGGTTGAATCATAACGCCCTGGAACCGCTCATCTTCTGTCATGGTCTTGTACCTCTCAAACATGTTCATGGCGTCCCAATACTGATGGAAAGTGATGTCGTAATACCCCTGTTTGGTGAAATCCTGGACGAAAAAAAGTTTGTCGTACTCGATGTTCAAAGCGCCTTTCAGCATCTGCTCCATCACGAATCTGAGTGTCACCTTCTTACGGAACTCCAACTCGACCTGGATCCGGATCGTATTCTTCTGACGTACCTCTGCGTACGTATTCGCCATTGTCGTCTCCTTAGTAAGCTAGAGATGGCGCAGTCCCCTTATGGCAGCATGCCAGCTTAAGACACCAAAGGGGTCGATGCTGGAAGGGACCACAGTCTCTGCTGGGACCTTCTGGCACGACACTTGATTGTAGCCAAAAGGCCGAGAAGCGATAACCAGAAATGGGCCCCTGCCCGAGCGCCGCCCCATGGCCAGGGGCACTAAGTTTTAGGGAGAAGCAGAAAAGGGCGGCAGAGGGAGCCGCTTGCTGCCCGCTTGCCTCCTCCCCCAGCATGCCTGCCTCCAGTCACTCCGTCCTTCCAGCACAGCTCTAGGGAGTCTATGCAGCAGCGGCGGCGGCGACGACGACGACGGATGCAGAAGCCAAAGACTTTCTATGGAGCAAAGAAAAGCAGCCACACACACTGCCGGGGGGGGCCCACAAGGCCGACAAACAGCCAAAAAGGCACATGCTTCCAGTTCTTTTTCCGGCACCAGTCTTCATCTGTTCATTTGCATAGGGACCGCCCACTTTTTCTCTGCTCGCCGACTCGTCTGGGCTGCCATAAAACTCAGGCAGTAAGCAGGCAGTGGCTGGGCTTTTCAGTTCGGGTCACTTCAGCCAGCCAGCCATTGTGACATCAAACTAGCAAGTCAGGCATTTGCTGCTTGCTGCTGCAGTGTTTCCTATGCAGGCTATTTGGATACAGCTTCAACAGGAGTTTCTTAGGTATCTGCTCGTTCGGACAGAATTAGGCAGCAGGCGGCACTCCTGCTCCATGCGAGCTGAAAAGAAAAGAAAGTTTTGATTTTTGGTTTTTAGTTCAAACTTCCCAAAAAAAACTACATCTGGGTCTAAAAATTTTAAGCCACCAATCCACTGTAAAAGCCAGAAAACTTTTCCCCACACCTTTTTAGTATAGTTATACAGTATGACCACATAATGTGTAAAGTTGTCTCATCGTGTGAGCAATTCTCCCTTGGGCACTTGGCGCTCATCGCTAGGCCCTTTCTGTGTTGGAAGAACTTGCCTGGCAAAGACTGGTGCGCACATAACCATGTAATGTCCTTTTGTGTATTAAAAAGCTCCTTGTCTGCTACCCTTTCCCAGGCTTTTTACATTCCTGCTCATTTACATTCGGGATAATGCACATCTTTTCTCCTTTTTTTATGCTTTTGGTCAACTTTTTTTGGTCTGTAACTTCTTCTAAAGATTTGTTCTGTAGTCTAAATTCGTTTAAAATGTTATCTAAAATCTTATATGTATCCGACAAATTTAAAACATGCGCTGTTTTTAGCGATGTTACAAACCACTTATGTTTTCTTGCAAAAAAATCTATTTCATACTTTAAAAACACCGACCAATAGTTTCCCCGCCCAAGGTTTAAAAGGCAAAAGGCAAAATATTTAACATAAAGAAATAACCTGAGTTCTGGGAAACCTCTTCCTCCGTTATACTTTCTTTTCTTTATAGAAAACTTCTCTTTTTCATTTCTTGTTATGTGAGCTCCACAAGAAAACACAACACAACCTTGTTATTTTCTGTATGTCTCTAGTGGAGGGAGGGAATACCAGACCTATATAAAGCAGGATTGGAAGAATGACCATTTTTATTATAAAAATTTTACCTTCCATTGTTAGTTTCCTTAAATACCACATCATAATGTTTTTCTTAATTTTTTCTATACATTTTTCCCAGTTTTGGTCTCCTTCATTTTGCTCATTAAAATTTACACCAAGTATGTCAACCGACTCTTTTATTGGGATATCTTGTATATTTAAGGGCTCCCAATGTCCAATTTTATAGATATTACTTTTGTTAAAATTTACTTTAAAACCTGAGGCTACACAAAAAAATTCTAGCTGTTTGATGGTTCTTTGTAATGATATTTGATCCTTACAGAAAATTGTAATATCATCCATGTAGCCAATGACCTTTGCCTCTACACCTCCCCCTCCTGGTAGGGCAACACCCCTGATCACCTTGTCTCTTCTGATGGCGCACTATAATGCCTCTAGGGCATAGATAAATAACAGGGTGGAAAGGGGGCACCCCTGCTTCACTCCTGATCTTAGCATCACACTTTCTGTTCTAAAACCATTAATTAAAAACTCGCTTGAACTACCATCATAAAAAGATTTAAGAACATTTAAAAAAAACTCTCTGGTATTCCCATTTTGCTTAATACTAAGAATAAAAACTCATGGGAAATTCTATCAAAAGCTTTTTCAAAGTCGATCGATAAAATCATTAATTTCTGTCCTCTCTCTTTTGTGTTGTTTATAATATTTTTAACCAAGTTTAAATTCTCCCAGATGTTCCTTCCTGGGTTCGCACACACCTGATTGCAGTGTATTACCTTCTCTACAATTTTTTAAAACCGGTATGCACATATCTTTGGTAAAATGTTATAATCATAGTTTAAAAGTGCAATAGGTCACCAGTTTTTGATATCTGTCTTATCTCCTTTTTTATATAAAAGTGTCACTGTGCCCTTTTTCCATGAAGATGGCAATTTTTGAAAAAAAAAACACTCTTTAAAAATACAAAACAGATCCTCTTTTAAAATATCCCAGAAGGTAACATAAAATTCTATTGGTAACCCATCTTTGCCTGGTACCTTGTTTGTTTTAAAACTTTTAATAACCTCTAAGATTTCTTCCATTTTAAGATCTTCTTTTAAAAACTCTTGGGGGCCTATGCAGAGAGCAGCGAATTTTAAAATTGGCGAATTTATTAAAAAGTAGCTTTTTTGGAGAGTTTTATTCTCCATATGCAGAAAAGTGCGAATTCTGCTATGTTTAACATGGATGCGTGTGGCGAGTTTAAATTGGCGAGATGCGCGCTTCAGAAACGTGTAAAAACAAATTCGCGCCTTTTTTTTCCCCTTTGCAATGGCCGCGAGCGGCAGCTTCTTGCCAGTTTTTTCTGGCGAGGCAAAAAGGAGACAATCGCGCCATTTTATTGGCGCGAACAGCCGCTAGATGCCGTTCGCGCCTCTCTGCATACGGATATTTTTAAAACTGGCGAGATTGAGATTCTCGCCAGCCGCGAGGCGAGTTTTACAAATAGAAAAGAAAAATTGGCGCGTTTTTCGGAACTCGCCATTTTCTGCTGCTTTTTGCGCGATTTTCTCCAAAAAATGGCGAATTTCGAAATAGCGCTGCTCTCTGCATAGGCCCCTTGGTCTTCTTTATTTAAAACCAACGTTATTTCTTTTAAGGCATCTTCTGCAAAATATTTATCGATCTTTTTATCAAAAAGTTCTTTGTAGAAAGCTGCCACTTGTAATAAAATGCCTTGTAAAGTTTTTTCCCCTTCCATTTCTTCAATTAATTCTTTTTTTCTCATTCTTTTTGTTAAAAAAATATCTGGTGCATTTTTCGTTTTCTTCTATGTGTTTTATTCTGGAATTAAAAACAATTTCTTTCCCTCTTGCCTGTAGGAGTTTTTTTATTTGTTTTTTTTGCTTCTGCTATTTCTCCCTCAACCACACATCCTATGCCTTTTAATTTGTGCAAGGTTTGTAATTTTGTATTTAGGTTGTCAAAAAAGGCCCTTTTTTCCCTTGCTTTCCCTTGCTTTCCCCTGCCCTGCTTTTATGAAAAAAAGTTTGGTCTTTCTTTTTATATCGTCCCACCATTTAAAAGCTGAAGTGTTTGTCTCCTTTTGTTTTTGCCATTCTTTAAAACTTTTCCTAAAATGTCCACATATATCTTTATCTTCCAGCAGGTTAGTATTTAATTTCCATTCACTTTTATTTCTTTAATTCATCACTTTTTATTGTGAATATTAAGATTTTATGGTCTGATAAAATGTTCTCTACTAAAACACACTTTAAGGGCTTTAATTCTTTAGAACAGAAACAAAAATCTATCCTGGAGCAGGTTATCCCATTGCTCCAAGTCATGCCCTCCGCTTCTGGTTTTCTGGGGTTGCACACGTTAAAAACATCCTGTAGTTTAAAATCTGTTTTTATATTCTCTAATTGCAATGAAGTTTTATCAAAATTTCTACTAAAGTTTTTCCCCAATCTTTTTTCTCCCTTTAAAATGCAGTTAAAATCCCCGCTTATTATTTGAGGACAAGAACTGTCCATAAAAATGGTTAAAAGTTGAAGTGTTTCAGATCTTTCTTGCTTGTCAGGGGGGGTATATACATTAATAAAATCCCATCTGCAGCCATTTATTAGTATACTAACTTTTACAAGCCTACCCGGTTTTATTTAGTTTACAGACATTATTTCTACATTCCCTTTAAATAGAATGGCAACCCCTGCTGATTTATTTTCGTTAGATCCAGACTACACTGATGGCCCATGTGACCAGTCATTTGCATATTCATTATAATCTTGCATATGCGCAATACCACACTCCTGTAAGAAAAAAAACTGTCACACTCAGAGAAGTCAGGTAATCAAAGACCATTCTCCTTCTTTTCCTATCTTTTATGCTTCTCACATTAAAAGATATACCTTTTAAAACAGACATTTTAAGTTTCAAAATCCATTTCTGACTATTTCTGGAAAATCTGGCCTCTCAATGCCTGTGAAACCCTCAACTCCTTCCTGTTCAAGGAAAGCCTCAGAACACAGAGAGACATTCTCAATTCCTCCATAAGGATCAGAAAAAAAGGGTTCTATTACCTCAGTACCTTGTAGTGTGTCCATTTCCCCAGAGTCTTGCAGAGTATCAGCCACCTCCGAGTCCTGTAAAGCTGCATATCTGTCGGTTAGCTCCACCTTAGGACTCATCACTTCCGCGTAGGTTTTGACTTTTTTTTTAAAATTCTTTCTTTATTGTCAACATTTTTATAACAATGAACACATAACACAATATGATACACTACAAAATGAAACCACCATACAACATGCAAATTATAATAATCATAGATGTAGTTTGTTAAACAATAAATACATTCATAATACAAAAACAAAACCACGTTCTCTTAAAATAAACTCTGCTAATAAGTCAACTCCATATTTAGTAAAACCGTTTATCCATATTATTCTCATTTTGGCAGATGATTCCTCTCTCATCTTACAGTATTCTATTACCAGTGAACTCAGACCACGGCAGCCAGAGATACTCATATTTTAGCCTTGTGTCAGTTGTTACAGTATATACGAGAGCTGTTCCATTCTCATAACCTCCCATACTCTCGACTCCCATTGTCTCATAGTGGGGGCCTCCAGTTTTTTCCAGTTGGCAGCTATAGTACATCTTGCTGCATTCAGCATATGTATTAGTAGGGATTTCCCAATTCTATGCCCTTTGACCCCCTCTCTGTTTAGTAATAAAATACTCGGGTCTTTCGGGATTCTAATCTTGGTTACATTGAAAATCTTTTCCACCATCTCATCCCAGAAACACTTTATTTTCTTGCACTCCCACCAGATATGTAGCATTGTACCCACCTCCCCACACTCTCTCCAGCATTTGTCAGACGTTCCTGGATAACATGCGTTCAGTTTTTGTGGCGTATAGTACCACCTGTACATTATCTTATAAATATTTTCCAGTATATTCGTTGATATCGAGGAGGTGCTGGCATTACACCACATTTGTGTCCATTCTAGTGCAGAGTATTCCTTACCCAGTTCCGTTTCCCAAGCTAATACAAATCCGGGCTTAGGTTCAGCTTTGATTTCCAATATTGTTTTATAGATATACGATATATTATGTCCTCTAGCACCTAGCAATACCAACGCCGCTTCGAAAGGATTCAATCTCCTCAACATATTTGTTATATTTCTTTTGGTGTTCATATAGTGGACAATTTGCGTATATTGCCATCTTTTTCCTTCTTTAAAATCAAACTGGTCCTGAAAATATTTAAAACTTCTGATTTCTCCCATGTCCATCAAGTTTCCTAGTCTTAATAGCCCCACTCGGCTCCACTTTTTAAATATTCTAGAGTCCAGTCCTGGGGGAAAATCGGAGTTCCCACATATTGGGGTGAGAGGGGAATGGAACATACAAACTCTCTCATCTTTGGATATTTCATCCCATGCACATAGAGCTGCACCGATAGTAGGGTGTTCATAAAGATCTTTAGGTCGATCTATCTTCCTAAGCCAGGGAACCTTATTTGTATCTATATTTTTTGACAGTAGTTATTTTCAATTTCCACCCACAGTTTATTTTCTGTACAGTGATACCATTCAAAAAGAGCGTTCACCTGTGTAGCAAGATATTACTTATTAATATTCGGCAGCCCGAGTCCTCCTTGTGATTTATGTCTTTGCAGCGTTTTAATATTAATCCTTGTTTTTTTAAATTCCCAAATGAATTTATTAATTTTACTTTGAAGCATGGCAATATATTGCTTGGGGACTTTCACTGGGATAGTCTGGAACAGATACATACGCCTTGGCAGGATATTCATTTTAATACAGTTAATTCTACCTATCAACGAGATAATATTCTTATTCCATCTTTTTAAATCATCTTCTATTACTTTAGCTAGTGGGGTGTAATTAGCCTGGATCAGCTCTTCTACTCTTGATGTTATATTTGTTCCCAAATATTTTATACTTCTGTTCTTCCATTCAAAAGGGAAATTTTCTTTTACCTGGGCTGACAATTCTGCTGACAGATTTATATTGAGAGCCTCTGTTTTTGTTAAGTTAATTTTAAAATTGGATGCTAAACTATATCTACCTAGAACACTCATTATATTTGGAAATGATACCAGCGGGTTAGTTATTATCAGTAGAATATCATCTGCGTATAATGCGATCTTATGTTCTTTCTCACCTATTTGAACTCCTGTGATATCTGGGTGATTTCTTATTGATTCTGCTAGCTGCTCCATTATTAGAGCAAAAATCAATGGGGACAACGGGCACCCCTGTCTTGTCCCATTATGTATTCTAAATGAGTTCGAGATCTGTCCATTTACCTTGACCTTTGCCGATGGGTTACTATATAGTGCCTTTACATACTGTCTAAACATATCACCCGTTCCTATACGTTCCAGCATTTTAAACATAAAATTCCACTGCACTCTATCAAAGGCCTTTTCTGCATCTATGGACAGTATCATAGTTGGGGTCTGTGTTTTATTGGCCTGGTTCAGTATATTTATAATTCGCCTAGTGTTATCTTTGGCTTCTCTTTTTTGTATAAAACCGGTTTGGCCCCTCTCTATCAATTCCGGTAGATATTCGTTCAGTCTATTTGCTAATATCTTGGCGAGGATTTTGACATCTACATTTCTAAGCGATATTGGGCGATAGCTTGCACAATTTAGTTTGTCCTTGCCTGGTTTAGGGATAACTGTTATATGAGCTTCTGACATATACTGGGATAGATTACATGCTTCCAGTTCTTTTTCCGGCACCAGTCTTCACCTGTTCATTTGCATAGGAATCGCCAACTTTTTCTCTGCTCGCCGACTCGTCTGGGCTGCCATGAAACTCAGGCAGCAAGCACGCAGCCAGTGGCTGGGCTTTTCAGTTCAGGTCATTTCAGCCACCCATTGTGACATGAAGCCAGCAAGTCAGGCATTTGCTGCTTGCTGCAGTGTTTCCTATGCAGGCTGGCTGGATACAGCTTCAACAGGAGTTTCTTAGGTATCTGCTCGTTCAGACTGAATTAGGCAGCAGGCGGCACTCCTGCTCCATGCGAGGAGCTGAAAAGAAAAGAAAGTAGGAAGCCAGGCTACAGAACGGACAAGACACAGCAAAAAGGAGGCGGCTTTATTTTGTCGTCATTTCTTCTTTCTTTGCAAAAGAAAGAGCCAAAAAAAGCATGCTTCTATTTTGGAGCGCTGTTTTTTTCTATCTTTTCATACAAGTCAGATATCCCCAAAGGGAAGTGCACCGGTCCTGGAGGTACTGCAATACCAGGTCAATGCGTGGAGTGACAGAGCAAGCTCTTCTTCCATCTCCCTGTTCTAAAAATCCATTTAATATATGGTCCCCAGATAGGGGACGTATCAGATATTAAACTGATAGTTTTTTGTTTTGAAAGTTAATCTTTATTGTCAAGACAGGTTCAAAATATGTACTGAAAAAAGAAGACTTTTCTGAAAACAAAAAACCATCCCTGCATACAGTACAATAACCCCAGACATAACATTCAAAAACATACTTCTTCAACAACAAGTGTCATCACCCCCTATAAAGGAAGTCACATATTATACCTACTTATTTACATGACAGGAAACGTTAAGTTTATTTGAAAAAAAAAAAAAACACAGAGTTTTCAGTTCAGGTAATTTCAGCCACCCATTGTGACATCAAACTAGCAAGGCAGGCTTTTGCTGCTGCAGTGTTTTCTATGCAGGCAATTTGGGTATAGCTTCAACAGGAGTTTCTTAGGTATCTGCTCGTTCGGACAGAATTAGGCAGCAGGCGACACTCCTGCTCCATGCGAGCTGAAAAGAAAAGAAAGTAGGAAGCCAGACCAAAGAATGAACAGGACACAGCAAAAAGGAGAAGGCTTTAATTTTGTCGTCATTTCTTCTTTCTTTGCAAAAGAGCCAAAAAAAGCATGCTTCTATTTTTGCCCGCTGTTTGTTTCTATTTTCTCATACAAGTCAGATATCCCCAAAGGGAAGTGCACTGGTCCTGGAGGTACTGCAATACCAGGTCAATGTGTGGAGTGGACAGAGCAAGCTCTTCTTCCATCTGCCTGTTCTAAAAATCCATTTAATATATGGTCCCCAGATAGGGGACGTATCAGATATTAAACTGATAAGAACAGATTTTTGTTTTGAAAATTCTTTTATTATGCAGCGAATCTTTACAACAAGATTATAACAGTACATAAATCATTTTCCTAACGAAAAAAACCGCGACGTAAACAACGGCGCAGTGCATATCTCACACATCTCACATACATTTTTATTAATGGTTTCCCCAAAAGTAAAAAAACTGAGGAACACGACGGTGCAGTGCATTTATACATATGCACCGCACCACAGGCATGACATATCATACAAACATTAACTCTATCTTTATTGCACAGAAAAACCTTTGGGGCAGGGGAGTGGGAGAGGGTAGGGAGGGAGGTGTTTAGTCCAGGAGGACTAGTCATTTAGCAGGCTGTGGAGCAGCCTGCGACAGTCCTGTACCGACATCCTCTTCTTCCCCTTGGCCAAACGTTCCCTGGCGAATAGTAAAACGTCTTTGAAACAGCATATTAGACGCCAACCGGCTTCGATTGCGTCCTCTGTGTGTGTTCCTGTGAAAAGACCGTGGAACACCGAGTAGTACGTGACGCACTTCCTCGGTATACAATCCTTTAAGTCCGTGTCCAGCGCGCGCAGCAAGGCCTGCGCAAAGGGGCAGTCCCAGAAGAGGTGCATGACACTTTCCTCCACTGGGTTACACCTGGGGCAGTGCCTCACGAGGCTGAGTTTGCTCTGGTACTTGTCCGCATTCACAGGGAATCCCCCGTGTATGGCCTGCCAAGCAATGTCCTTGTGTTTGTTCGTAAGTCTTTTCGATGCCACATTCCTCCACACCGTTCCAAAAGTGTTGGGGTGGAGGCCTGGGACCGATTCCATGATGTCTTTAGCCCTGATCATTTTGTAGATGACCTTGGGCTTCCACAGGTCTGGTTTTACTCCCTCCAGATTGTTCTGCCTCACAAACTTCTTCACGTCCTTGTAGAACCAGGGCGTGCGCCAGCTGTAAGGGATGGAGCTGTCCCACGTGTCCCAACCCAGTGCTCTCCAGAGCGGCAGGAGCAGGAGGCGGGACATGGAGTAGCCAGAGGAGTCTGTGTCGCAGTCTCTCAGGGTGATCCGCACGCAGTTACATAGTTACATAGTAGATGAGGTTGAAAAAAGACGTACGTCCATCAAGTGCAACCTATGCTAAATTTAGACAACAGATACTTTATTCTATATCTATACTTACTTATTGATCCAGAGGAAGGCAAACAAAAAAAACCATTAAGGGGAAAAATTAATACCTTCCTGACTTCAAGAATTGGCAATCGGATTAATCCCTGGATCAACATCCTTCCCATGTATACTTATTTGGTATATCCCTGTATAGCTTTCCCATCTAAAAAGATGGCCAACCTTTTTTTGAACAAATCTATTGTATCTGCCATCACAGTCTCCATGGGTAATGAATTCCACATTTTAACTGCCCTTACTGTAAAGAACCCTTTCCTTTGTTGCTGGTGAAATTTCCTTTCCTCCAACCTTAAGGGATGGCCCCGAATTCTATGTACTGCCCTTGGGATGAATAGTTCTTTTGAAAGCTCCTTGTATTGTCCCTGAATATATTTGTATATAGTTATCATATCCCCTCTTAGACGCCTCTTTTCTAATGTAAATAAATCCAATTTAGCTAGCCTCTCATCATAAGTTAGAATGTCCATCCCCTTTATTAATTTGGTGGCTCTTCTCTGCACTCTCTCTAGTTCCATAATGTCTTTTCTTAGGATTGGTGCCCAAAATTGTACTCCATATTCAAGGTGTGGTCTTACTAATGCTTTGTAAAGGGTCATAATTATGTTTATTTCCCTTCCATCCATTGCCCGTTTGATGCAAGATAAGATCTTGTTTGCCTTTGCAGCTACTGCATGACATTGGGCACTATTGCTAAGCCTGCTGTCTACAAGCACTCCTAAATCCTTCTCCATCAAGGATTCCCCCAATATATCTCCATTTAATTTGTAAGTCGCCTTTCTATTCTTGCATCCCAAATGCATAACCTTACATTTATCTGTATTAAACCTCATCTGCCATTTACCTGCCCACGTTTCCAGTCTCTCCAAGTCCTTCTGAAGAGAAATTAAATCCTGCTCTGATTCTATTACCTTACACAATTTAGTATCATCAGCAAAGATGGAGACTTTGCTCTCGATCCCAACCTCAAGGTCATTAATAAACATGTTAAAAAGCAGGGGTCCCAGTTGCTTACAAAGAAGGCGCACAGCATAGTGGGGATGTCGGGGATTCCTCTACCCCACTTGTGTGGCTCCTTGTACATCACCTCGCGCTTTCCCCTCTCAAACTTGGCCCCCCAGACAAAGTGGAACACTGCCATGGAGATTTCCTGGAAGGTTCTGGCCGAAGGCGGGTATGCCTGGGCCACGTACTGCAGGACAGGAAGGATCTCGTTCAGCAGTACCAGCTTTTTCCCCTCAATGGTGAGGGGTCTGAGGCGCCACAATCCGATCTTCTGCTTCACCTTGTTCAGCCTCTCGTTCCAGCTCTTCAGGGCAGCGCCCTCGCTCCCCACACCAAACCAGACGCCAAGGATTTGGATGAGGCCTGCTCTGATGGGGAAGGGGGTCGGCAGTAAGGTTCCAGCACCCAACTAGCTTGGTCTCTGACTTCCCGCAGTTGACTTTTGCTCCTGAAGCTTTCCCGAAGTCCTCGCACGTCTGGAGCAGCGTCTTCACCGACCGGCTACCTGCGCAGAAGATGGTGACGTCATCCATGTAGAGCGAGCACTTCACTTCACGTCTCTGGGGTCCTGGCACGACAATCCCTCTGATCCCCGCATCTCGTCTGATGCACTGGGTGAAGAGCTCTATACAACAGATAAAAAGGTGAGGTGAAAGAGGGCAGCCTTGCCTAACCCCTGAGAGTGATCCGTTCACGATCGCCACACTGCAAATGTCAAGGTTAACATAAGAACAGAACATCTCCCCCATCCCATACTCACGCAGCACCCTACCCATGAAATCACGGGAGACACGGTCGAAGGCCTTCTCCTGATAAATGCTGACCAGGGCCGCATGTACACGGCAGTCTTTGATGTAGTGGACTGTGTCTCTGATTAGGAAGAGGCTGTCTGCGATCCTGCGGCCGGGGATGCCGCACATCAGGTCTGGGTGGATGATCTGGCTGATGACCTTCTTCAGTCTGTACGCCAGGACTTTTGCTAGGATCTTGTAGTCCACGTTCAGGAGCGAGATGGGACGCCAGTTCTTGAGGTCACATCTCCCCCCCTTCTGTTTATACAAGAGCGTCAGCATTCCTTCCCTCAGCGTTGGGGGCATCCTACGTTCTGCTTCCATTTCCTTGTAAAGCTCGAGCAGGTCCGGGCCGATCAGGTCCCACAGCTTTGTGTATAACTCAGCTGGGATACCATCTCCGCCCCGGCGTCCTACCCGTCTTAAAGGATTTGGTTCATGGCTGCTTTTCCTGCCGGGTCGATGGTGTTTGTAATCCCTGACAGGAATTTGTCAGCCTGGTCTCGGTCTGATGCTTTTGGGGAGTAGAGGTCTTCATAGAAATCTTTCACGACTCCCATGACTTCCTCCTTCCCCTGCTGCACGTTGCCATCTTTGTCTCGCAGCTCTCTCAGGGGCGTGTGGGCGGAGTGGAGTTTCTTGAAGAAGAAGGCATTGCATTTCTCCCCCCACTCAAGGTTCTCCACCTTGGTACGGAAGATGATTCGTCTGGATTCCTCCTCAAAGTGCTTTCGCAGGCTCTCCTTGGTTTCCTCCAGGTCGTCATCCACGTCCCATCCGCAGCATTTGAGGTCGTGCAGGGACTGCAGCTTGCGCTGCAGGCCCTCAAACTCCCCCTTCCTCTCATACGCCCGGCGTCTGCCCTTTGCCTGCAGGAAGCAGCGGATCCTTATTTTCGTGAATTCCCACCACTCTGCCGTGCTGGGGAAGCAGGCCTTTTCTTCTTTCCATGCTGTGTATGCTGTTCTCAGCTCCTCCATGATCTCCTCCCTTTCCAGCAGTGCGCAGTTCAGCTTCCAGGATCATGGCCCTGGGGGGAAACCTCCTCCCAGGCGCCCCTGGAGATGAATGGCTCTGTGGTCAGAGAAATGTACTGCGACCATGGAGTGCTGTCTGTGGTGAACATCTTGGTGGTGAACAGGAAGTCGATCCGAGAACGCTCGGAACCATTTGGGCGGCACCAAGAGTAGTTTGCGGCGCCTGCTCCCATAGATCCCACCACGTCCTTCAGGGATGCCTCCCCAATCATCGCCGTGAGTAGCCTGGACGTCACATCTATCTTTGCTGATTTGCTGGGGGGCACGCGCCCCCCACCTCAATCGTGCAGTTGAAATCCCCACCCATCACCACTGCCCTGGAGCTTGCGAACCAAGGGCGAAAGTGCTGGAAAAGTTCCAAGCGCTCATTTTTCCAGGGGGAGGCATACACTTTGATGAGCCAAACCGGCTCCCCTGCACATGAACCGTCTACGACCAGAAGTCTGCTGCAGACGAGCTCATGGACAGAATCAACAGTGAAAACATCCCCCCCTGATCAAAATGGCTACACCCGCGTTCCTGCACCCGTTCCCCTCAGACCAGTAGGAGGGGCCGTGAGACCACTGCCCGCTCAGGTGCCTATAGGACCGAGAAAAAGGTAAGGCACATTCCTGTAGCATATACACATCACATTTCTGTAAAGAAAGGAATGTTAGTACTCTGGCACGTCTCATCCGCTCTCCTATGCTCCCTACGTTAATGGAGAAAATGTTAAAAGACGCCATTAGTTTGGGAATAAAGGGTTAGACAGACATGCAGTGATACTAGTTACCATCCTCGCTGGCATGGGTGGTTGTGCAGATTTTCCTCGCACAGCTGTGCCAGCAGATCCATGGTTTGCCCAATGTTGCCTCTCGCCCCTCTCTTATGAGCTCGTCCACGGTCACCTGTGTCTCGCTAGGTGGCTGTTCTAAAATGGCTGCCTGCTCCTCTACAATGGCTGCCTCCTGCATCTCTGCTTCCTCCTCCTCCTCCAGGTTGCTTTCAAGGTCGCTGTCCACGTCGCTGGAAGTGGGTGAGTCGCCGATTTGCATTTGGGCCCTCTTCTGCTCCAGCCCCTGGTGCAGGCTTTCCGTCTCAGGGGCTCTCCTCTTTATTCCCTGCTTCTCCATTCCGGTCTGGGCTCTGGGGGCGGTATCTGTAGCAAGGGAGGAAGAGGGAGGGGGTGCAACAGCCTCGGGGCTGGGGAGAGGTGTTACCGGGGGGTGGCTGCAGTGGAGGGTTGGTTGGAGGGGGCAAGGGGTGGTGGGTGGTGGGGGGAGGTTGGGGTAGGAGGGTGGGGTAGGAGGGAGGATGGGGGTTGCAGCAGCAGTGGGTGTGGGAGGGAGTGTTGCTGCAGGGATGAGGGTGGGAGGGGGTAGGATGGGGGCTGCTACTGAAGGGACAGCTTGGGTGGCCTCCTTTTGCCTTTGCTCCTTCTTATACTTACCCCCTTGTGCCTTTACGTGTTGGTTTGCTGGGGTCTTCTTGGTTGCCTTCTGGGTTGCTCTCAGGGGAGCGCCCGGTGTCGCACCTTTCGTCGCGGCCTCTGCATAGCTCCTGACCCTCAGCTGGCAGTCCCGGAACATGTGGGTTGTCTTTCCGCATAGACCGCAGGTTTCCTGGCGGGGACAATCCTTTGTTTCGTGTCCGGTGTTCTTGCAGTTTCTGCAGGCTTTCAGGGTGCAGTTTCCACTGATGCCCCAGGTTCCCGCAATTACCGCAGGTCTGGGGCTGGTCAGGGTAAAAGATCCTCCCTGGGCTGCCCGCAAGTGAAAAACTGGGAGGTAAGTGGTGCAGCCGGTCCGTCGCTTCTGGATCTGGCCACAAGCGAACTACCATGCTCCACTTTCCCACCCAGTACCCCAACTTGTCCTTGATCCTGCTCGGCTCCTTCACCACGGTGCAAGAGCGCCGCAGAAAGGTGGCAGTATCCCTTCCAGGGATGTGGGGGTTCCTCACCGTCACAGTGATCCTCTTCTCGTCCCTCTGGATAGGGCAGTTCACGTCGAACTGGGAGAAGGGGAGCTCCTGTTTCAGGGTTTGGAAAGCCTCCCAGTACCTCCTGCAGGCTCCCGCGGTGGTGAAGGTGACAAAAAACAGGCCACCGCTAAGGACCTGGATGCTCAGGATCTCGTCCGGAGTAAAGCCTGGTTTGCTCACCAGCTCATTGGCAAAGGTCTCAGCGTCCAATAGAGGGCGCTGTCCGTCGACCTCCCTCAGCTGCATCACCACCGTCTGCCTCATCCAGAGTTCCAGGTGGGGGATCCTCCTGTTGCTGCTGCTCCCAGCTCCAGGGATGGAGATGGGGCCGCCGATGCTGGTGCAGGCAGTGGGGGTGAGGCCACTGGGGGGGGCAACATCGCCTGAGCCGCTGGGGCTGGTAGCTGCTGGGCCTCCTCCATCAGTCTCCTGGCTGCTGGGGACCGTCTCCGGGGGTGCCGTGTGCTTCTCCTTCTTCGTCCTCCTCTTGGTCTTGCGAAGGGTGGTCCCGGCGGGCTCCGTGGCGACCTCCATCATCTCCATTCCAGTCTGGGGGGCCGCTGTTGCCATCCTTCTCGTCGCAGGGGGGTAGAGCTTCGCCGTTCCTCGTAGCCTGGGGGTCCTGTCGCTTGGTCCTGAATCGCCCAAAGGTCAGGTGCGTCACCCCAATAGCAGCATGTAGCTTAAGCCCGAAGGCGATGCTACAAGGCCGAGGTGCCGGACCGTCACTCTCCCGTCCGGCCTTTTGGTTCAGACACTTGGTCTTAGCCAAAAGGCCGAGAAGCGATAACCAGAAATGGGCCCCTGCCCGAGCGCCGCCCGACGGCCAGGGGCACTGCGCTTTAGGGAGAAGAACAAAAGGGCGGGAGAGGGAGCCGCTTGTTGCCCGCTTTCCTCCTCCCCCAGCATGCCTGCCTACAGTCACTCCGTTCTTCCAACACAGCCCCGGGGAGTCTATGCAGCAGCAGCGGCGACGACAACGACGGATGCAAAAGCCAAAGACTTTCTATGGAGTAAAGAAAAGCAGCCGCACACACTGCTGGGGGCCCCGCATGGCCAGCAAACAGCCAAAAAGGCACATGCTTCCAGTTCTTTTTCCGGCACCAGGCTTCGTCTGCTTATTTGCATAGGAACCGCCCACTTTTTCTCTGCTAGCCGACTCGTCCGGGCTGCCATGAAACTCAGGCAGCAAGCATGCAAGCAGCCAGTGGCTGGGCTTTTCAGTTCAGGTCATTTCAGCCAGCCAGCCATTGTGACAAGAAGCCAGCAAGTCAAGGCATTTGCTGCTTGCTGCAGTGTTTGCTATGCAGGCTATTTGGATACAGCTTCAACACGGGTTTCTTAGGCATCTGCTCGTTCGGACTGAATTAGGCAGCAGGCAGCACTCCTGCTCCATGCGAGCTGAAAAGAAAGTAGGAAGCCAGGCAAAAGAATGAACAAGACACAGCAAAAAGAAGGAGGCTTTATTTTGTGTGAATTTCTTCTTCTTTCTTTGCAAAAGAAAGAGCCAAAAAAAAGCATGCTTATATTTTTGCCCGCTGTTTGTTTCTATTTTTTCGTATAAGTCAGATATCCTTAAAGGGAAGTGCACCGGTCCTGGAGGTACTGCAATACCAGGTCAATGCGTGGAGTGGACAGAGCAAGCTCTTCTTCCATCTCCCTGTTCTAAAAATCCATTTAATATATGGTCCCCAGATAGGGGACGTATCAGATATTAAACTGATAAGAACAGATTTTTTTTTCTTCTGCTCAGAGCATTATAGGATAATCACAGTATTCAGGTGAAAACACGGACTATGCCAACTCATCACCACAGGAACAGATTTTTTTTTTTTTTTCAACTCCCATATAATACCATTATTCTTTTAGTATTGTTCTCCCCCAAATGTTGGGTTTCCATAATTCCAACCCCTCCTCCGTTCCCAACCTTTTTTGATCTAACAAAAAATACGTAAACATTTTCCCCAAAACCATTTTAACAGACACATTCACTTCCACACTTATTCTCTTAAAAATTAAAATATTTCTAACCTCCCATACCGCCTCTTTCACACAATTTACTATCTTCCATAGCACAATTCCCTTTTCCCCATCACATCAGACAAACCATACATCATCATATCATACTCTAACACCCTAATCCCAGTCAGCTCCCTAATTAATTTCCCCAATCCCCTCCACACATTACTTACAAACACAAAGTTCCAAAATAAATGTATCACATTCTCAACACCCCACAACCATACCTTGGACATAGTTCTGTTCTTACCAAGTCCCTTTTCTTTTGGAACTCTCTAACGGGCAAACATCTATGCACCGCCATCCACGCTTTGTCTTTGTGGGTATTAACCAAGCCTTGGGCTTACATTTCTCCAGACTAGCTTTGCCTGCTTGTCATACAGACCGCCCACACCAGCCTGTAGGTCTCTATCCAAGATTTTGTTTTTGATTTTTCTGTAATCTTTCCACAGGTCCAAATCAATTCCTAATAAATCATATTTCACTATAAATTTCTCTATAACCTTATAAGACTCCGGCATCATAAAACAAAAGGGTCGCCTTAAATCAGACTTGCATAAACCCAGCTTCCTAAGTATGCTTCCTGCAGCATATCTTATCAAACACGCCACCTTGGTCTCTTTTCCATTAACCAAACTTAAAACAAAATGGGCATATTTTGCCCCCAAAACCAAATCTAGCCTAGGCATTCCTTTCCCTCCTTTATCCTTCACCAAACATACCTTCTTTCTAGTTAATTTCTCCATTTTGGAACCCCAAAAGAATATAAACAAAAATCTTGTTAGTTTCCTCAGCCATTTGAAAGATGGAGGGAACACCATTCCAATATAGAGCAAAATTGGAATTAAACAGATTTTGTTATTAAAATCTTTCCTTCTAAGGACAATTTCCTTAAAGTCCAAAACTGTATTTTCCTCAGTATTTTTTCTCCAACAGCCTCCCAATTCGCCTCACCTTTTAATTTGTCATCAAACCACACCCCAAGAATTTTCAACTGGTTCACTTCCACCGGGATCCCACACCTGTCCAGATCTTGCCACTGCCTGAATGCCTTACAGCTGCTCTTTCCCCAGTTTACCTTAAACCCTGATGCATGGCAAAAGGTCTCAATATGGAACCTTGCCCTATTTAACGACGCAGGTATTGTGCAGGCTATTGTTAGGTCATCCATATAACTGACCACTTTTATGTTCCTCCCTCCACTCCCAGGGATCTCTACTCCCCTGATAACTTTGTCTTTCCTTATCCCTTGTAACAAGGGCTCCATTGCACAAATAAAAACTAAAGGGGACAGAGGGCACCCTTGTCGCACCCCTGATTTCACTGGAACCCTATCCGACAGAAACCCATTTATTTGCACTCTGCTAAAAATATCCTTATAGAGGCATTTGATCCAGTTGATGAGTTCCTCTGGTATTCCTAATTTTAACAAAACTTTAAATAAAAACCCATGTGAAAGCCTATCAAAGGCTTTTTCAAAATCTATGTTTGCTAAAACTAAACCTTGCCTTCTTTCTTTACATAACCAAATAATATCCCTAATTAAAATAAAATTCTCAGCAATCTGCCTTCCTGGAATCCCACAAACCTGTTCTTCTTCTATCAAAACCCCTATCACCAGTTTTAATCTTAGCATTATGATTTTGGCAACTATTTTATAGTCAACGTTCAATAACGTTATTGGCCTCCAGTTTTTCAAGTCTCTCTTATCTCCGCTTTTATGGATCATTGTTATTATCCCTTCTTTGAAGGATAATGGGGTTCTCCCTTCTTTTAAAATAAAACTACACAATTTAACTATATCAGGCCCTATCAGGTACCACATCTCCTGATAGAATTCATATCCCAAACCATCGCTGCCTGGTGTCTTCCCTTTCTTCCCACTTCTTACCGCCACTTCCACTTCATCCTCATTCACATCCCCACTCAAAAAAATCTGGTCTTCCTGGTTTAACCTACCCTCGATTTTATTTATACAATCCTTTTCTATGTGGCGGGCTCTCTCTTTTTCTTCAAATAAGTTTTGATAGAAAATTTCAATTACCCGCAGCATTGGTTCCTTTCCTTTAACTTCCTCTCCTTTGGAGTTTAACAAAGATTCTATTCTCGCCTTTCCAGTAAAGGCTTTTTTAAAGAAATAGGGAGTACACTTTTCGTCCTTCTCTACCTCCTCCACCTTGGCAGCATGGATGATCTTCTTGCCTTTCTCCTCTAGTAGTTTATTAAAACGTTTTTTTTCCTTCTCAATTTCCTCATCAACATCCTCCCCTATTTCTCTAAGCCTGAGCAAAAATTGCCTTCTTAGTAAGGCCATTTGAAAATCCTCCCTTTGCTTTCTGGCACTCTCACATCATTTTTTAATGAAAAAGGATCTTGTCTCCTTTTTAACCCATTCCCACCATTCAATCATATCCCTAAACTCATTCATTCTGCCTTTGCATCTTCCATACATACATTCATACTGTTTTTTCAATCTTTCCTCCTCTAACAGACTCACATTCAACTTCCAATACCCTCTCCCAATTTCTTGCAACACTTTCATCCCTACTTCACACACAACACACACACCCAGTCACACACCTCCATCCCTTTAGACATCAGCAACAGGTCTATTCTGGATTTAACATCCCCTTTTTCACTGAACCAAGTTAACATTTTTTTCCTATTTCCCCATTTTCTGTTTGCAATCAATCAAATTATAGTCATTAATTATATTTTTTCAACAGAGTGCTTGTCCCATCTGGTCTGCATCTCTCTGCACCACCTTCTCTATCTTCTTCACTCAATACACAGTTGAAATCCCCCACCACAAAAGTAGGTTCCCTCCCCGGCAAAAATAAACGTAATCTGTCAAACAAATCCTCTCTTTGTTTTTTGATGGGAGATGCATATACATTAAACAATCGAAAAAATTTCCCTCTCCAAGTAAAAAAAACAACCATCAATCTTCCTGGTTCTAACACTTCTGTTTTCTTTATAACAAAATCAAACCCCTTAAACAAAAAACCTACCCCACTGTTCCGATTTTCTCGGCTCCCTTACCACACTGATGGTCCCCAGACCCACTCTTTCTCTTGTGGAGATTCAGTAATCCCACATTCCTGCAAACACATGATGTCGCATTTTAGATTTGCAACAAAATCCAAAATTAATAGTCTCCTTGCCTTTGTTTTTAGGCCCCTCACATTCAAGGAGGCAATTTTCAGAGCCATCTAATCAATCAAGAAGAGAAAAAAACTCATACTTACCGTGCTTTTTTCTGTTCCTCAAAATCCAGCACTTCTGCTTGTTGCCTCCCCTCACCCTCCTCTTCCATTGGAGAAAGCGGGACTTTTACACCTCCCATTTCGTCCACCAATTTATCCACTCCATCCAAGTAGGCCCCATCCACCCCTTCCGGCGATCTTTGCCCATCCGTTAGCCCCGTTAGGAGCAACGGCTCCCCGGTGGTGAAACAAACCCCACCACTACAAAACCCTCCTCCCCGAAAGGTGATGGCCCACTTCCACCATCACTGCTTTCTACCCCCCCCCCCCCCCCCTCTGCTCCATAGACTCATACTTTTGAAGCACTAAAGCTGCTCTCCTGCTTCTTCCTTTTCTTTGAAGGCCCCGCTCTTTTACCATCAGAGCCCTCCTCCACTTCTTCCTCTGTCTTCTTCCATTATCCCCTCCTCTAGATTTCCTGCCCAGCTCCCATCGATAAGCATTCTTTCCCCTTCTGGCACTAGCTCCTCTTCTGCAAACTCTGAGATGATTGGTACTTCCACCTCCTCTGCGTTGTTTCCTTCTGTATCAGCTTCAATACTCACCTCCTCTTCTGGTTCTGCACTCCTTCGGGGGGTCTTCTCCTGTCTCATGTCTTGTTCTGCATTTGTACCCTCCTCATGGTTTTTACGCCACCGTCTGTGATCTCTTGATGCAGCATCTGCATAAGTATACTCCCGTTTAGGGCATTTTCTGTACATATGCCCCCTCTCTCCACACAGGTCACATTTTTTGCCTTGTCTGCATTCGGCTGCATAATGACCTTCTTGGTCACAGTTTCGGCAAATCTTTGCATCTCTCATACCACATTCCTCCTTCACGTGCCCATATCTAAGGCACTTTCGGCAGAAAGTCGGTTGCCCTGGGTATGTTAGGAACCCTCTATTCTTACCGATGCTGAAGGCACCAGGAGGGTGCATTACTCCACCGATTCCGCCTGCATCTTTCTTGAGGGTACATCTGAACTTTGTCTTTCCGTTGAAGATACCACAAACGTTTTTCATTGGTTATGGATCTGTCACTCTATCGCAGTATCTGCTCAGGAACATCATCACTTCGGTTGGTGCCACGAACGGGTTGTACATATGTACAGTGATTAATCGTTCACCCAGGGTAAAGCACGGGATAAGCGTAATCCCCTCTAGCTTCTCATGACCAGCTTTTTGTTTTGCCACTCACATATCCTCAGGCAATCCCTTTCATCCGTGAAGGTCAGATCGAAATACTCTTGTCTGTAGAATTCCTGCATACAGAAGATTTGATCTGAATGAGTCTCCAGCAGGTCTTTCAGCAGGGAATTCACGATAAACTCCACCATCTTCCTTCCTCCATGTCTCTGACGATATCCTGGATCAAGCTGGAACCTGATGGTCCTCTCCACCTGCGGACTATTCTCCGGCATCTTCCTTCTCTCGCGGCTTAACGAAGCCCGTCCAAACAGCTGTACCCAGTTTTGCCCCGAAGGGCTATGCTGGGGGTCGAAATGCCACTCCGACTCTTATGTCGCCCACCGAAACGCTCGGGATAGCGCACCTCCCCAAAAGCAGCAGACAGCTTAAGACCCCGAAGGGTCGATGCTGTAAGGCCAAGGAGGTACAGTCCCAGCAGACCCTCTGACTAAGACACTTGATCTTAGCCAAAAGGCCGAGAAGCGATAACCAGAAATGGGCCCCTGCCCGAGCGCCGCCCGATGGCCGGGAGCACTACGCTTTAGGGAGAAGGGCAGAAGGAGCCGCTTGCTGCCGGCTCGCCTCCTCCCCCAGCATGCCAGCGTGCCTGCCTCCGCTCCTTCCCACACAGCTCCGGGGAGTCTATGCAGCAGCGGCGGCGACGACGATGACGGATGCAAAAGCCAAAGACTTTCTATGGAGCAAAGAAAAGCAGCCGCACACAGTGCCGGGTGGGGGCCCGCAAGGCCAACAAACAGCCCAAAAGGCACATGCTTCCAGTTCTTTTTCCGGCACCAGCCTTCGTCTGTTCATTTGCATAGGAACCGCCCACTTTTTCTCTGCTCGCCGACTCGTCTGGGCTGCCATGAAACTCAGGCAGCAAGCAAGCAAGCAGGCAGTGGCTGGGCTTTTCAGTTCAGGTCATTTCAGCCACCCATTGTGACATGAAGTCAGGCATTTGCTGCTTGCTGCAGTGTTTCCTATGCAGGCTATTTGGATACAGCTTCAACAGGAGTTTCTTAGGCATCTGCTCGTTCGGACTGAATTAGGCAGCAGGCGGCACTCCTGCTGCATGCGAGGAGCTGAAAAGAAAAGAAAGTAAGAAGCCACGCAAAAGAACGGACAAGACACAGCAAAAAGAAGGAGGCTTTATTTTGTCGTCATTTCTTCTTCTTTCTTTGCAAAAGAAAGAGACAAAAATGCATGTTTGTATTTTTCCCGCCAGTTTTTTTCTATTTTTTGATACAAGCCAAATATCCCCAAAGGGAAGTGCACCGGTCCTGGAGGTACTGCAATACCAGGTCAATGCGTGGAGTGGACAGAGCAAGCTCTTCTTCCATCTCCCTGTTCTAAAAATCCATTTAATATATGGTCCCCAGATAGGGGACGTATCAGATATTAAACTGATGAGAACAGATTTTTTTTTTCTTTTTAAAGTATTTTATTTACAGTTTGTTAGTTTCACATGGTTTACTTTTCAGAAAACAAAAACCCACATAACACAATATTTTCCACACAACACACTAAAACTTACTTCTTTTTTACAATATTAACATTATTTACATAGACTTATTTAATTTAAAAAAGTTCATCTTGTATTCTAACTTGTATGCTGTTACTCCACAGCCATAGCTGTAGAGTGGAGCACTGGCCCGCCTCTCCTCTCCGATGCTCCACAATAAGGACCCAAACAGGTATTTACATACTGTACACACCAATCTTCTCAGAAGATACTTTCTCTTCCTTATTACAAGAGCATACCATTTTTATCAATAAGCATAACCATACCAATGAAAGAAACATACTTTTAACCCTTAAACCACCTCACTTCCCACTAAACATTTAGAATCATTCTACCCCACATGTTTGGTTTCCATAACTCCACTCCTTCCACTGTTCCCAACCTTTTTTGGTCCAACAAAAAATATGTGTACATTTTCCCCAACACCATTCTCACACACACTTTCACCTCCACACTTATTTTTTTAAAGATTAAAATATTCCTAACCTCCCACACCACCTCCTTCACACAGTTTACCACCTTCCATAACACAATTGCTTTTTCCCCATCACTTCAGACAAACCATACATCATCATATCATACTCTAACACTCTAATCCCCGTCAACTCTCTAATTAATTTCCCCAAACTTCTCCACACATTCCTTACAAACACACAGTTCCAAAATAAATGTGCCACATTCTCAGCACCCCCACACCCGTACCGTGGACATTGTTCCGTTCTCACCAAGTCCCTTTTCTTTTGAAATTCTCTGACAGGCAAACATCTGTGGACCGCCATCCACGCTATGTCTTTATGGATGTTTGTTAACCCCTTGTGACTAACATTACTCCAAACACTTTTTGCCTGTCTGTCAAAAAGGCCGCCCACGCTAGCCTGCAAATCCCTGTCTACAATTAAGTGTTTAATCTTTCAATGATCTTCCCACAATTCTATTTTTACCTGTGATAAGTCATATTTGCATATAAAATCCTCAATGCATTTGTAAAAATCAGACACGATAAAACAAAAGGGTCTCCTTAAATCTGTTTTGCATAGCTTCAACTTTCTAAGCATGCTTCCTGCAGCATACCTGGCCAAACAGGCCACTTTGGTCTCTTTTTTATTTATCAAAGTCAACACAAACTGCGCATATTTTGCTCCTACAACTAAATCTAATCTTGGTAAACCTTTCCCGGTCTCATTTCAGCCCCAGAGACCCCCCTCACTAAGTGCCGAGCGGTCGCGGGTGCCGCCGGAGGCAGCGACGGACCCGCTGGCACAACATGAGGATGGGCGCCGGAGCAGGGAGCGCTCCGAGTCCCCGGAGTCTCGGCGGCGCACCCGGCTAGCGGGGGCCACCATGACAGATTGCGCGAGCATGCGCGTGATCGCGCATGCGCGGGAACAGCCAGGGAGTTGCGGCGGCCATCAGGGACTCGCGCATGTGCAGGACAAGTGCGCACGCGGCCCCAATGGATTTGCAGCCTCTGCGGGACTACAGTTCCCAGGAGGCTTAGGGCCCAGCATCCCAGGTGTCTGCGAGTGGCCAATGAGAGGCCAGGATTCTCAGACAGGAGAATTGATACATTTCGCGGGCTTAGGGCAACGGCAGTTCGAGCTGGGAGCAGGAAGGGAGAGGAAGGGTGTAGGGAGCAAGTGGCTCCTGCACAAGGTATGAACTGGACATATAACACATAGACAAAAACAAACATAAAACAATGACAGGCTGACAATTATTAACGGAGTATTTAATATAACACAATAAAAAGCAATGAACCAGTGAAGAGCAGGTGTGGGATCCGGTGTGTAAAACCGGAATCCTACTTACAAGAAGTCCAAAAGGTACAGGCAGGGGTATAATGTGAGCGCGATCCGGCGGCAGCTGCTGGTAGACACGTGGCACTCGTGGGAGACTGTAAACACTTCCTCAGATCTACATCAAGCTGTGCGTCACTGTGGGCTGCTTCTCCTGATGCCGTCTGTCCGAGACTGGAAACACGTCACTGTGGGCGGGACCAATTACCGGAACTCCCTTCTCCTATTGCTGTACACCGTCGTATTCTTGTGTTGATCTGCTCTGTTCTGCTCACTGCTAAACTCTCAAATTCTCAACTGCCCAACGCGTTTCGTGCACATGCGCACTTCTTCAGGGGTTATTAGACACAGTCCATGAAGTCTTTAAATACTGACAAGGGGAACACCATTGGTTGGAGGGATGCCAATTGAATAAACTTGTAATGGCCTTAATTGGTTGGAACTCCTGTCAGTCATGTCCTGTCCATATGCAGCCTAACTAACATGAAAATACAGACATAAAAAACGCAAAAACTAAAAACTAACACATCATACCTTAATTGAATTAAATGACAAAAAAATCATATATCAACTCCTGTCTTCCATGTGCTATCAGAAATTGAGTCAGAGAGTGAACCTGACAGTGTGTCATACACCCCACTACCCACGCAGGGAGCTAAAACAAGCTATTCTTTTTTAGAATGGAGAAAGGAACGGGAACACATCTTTCCGCAGGTAGAAATAACAAAACCGCATATAGAACCTGAGCCCCCCATGAATCACAAAAAAAGAAAAAACGCACCAGGGGAAGAAGAGGAGGTGTTAATAGAAATAGGTTAGGTAATAACAAGATATATCAGAACATCTTTAACCTAAGTCAACATACACTTACCCCGGTTGAGAAAAGAGTGTTAGGTAAGGGCCTCACATTTGCACCAATATGTGGCCCTAACAGCTTCAATCTTCATATTGATGTTCATAAATTTGCACGCAAACTGGCACTTAAAAAATATTTTATGAAGGATGCTATTACCAACCAGATGGATCAGAAATCTAATACCATTGAGCCCAATAAAATGCAAACCAATTTTAAACCGAAGTCCACTTTTTATCCCAAATTTGCACAAGGCCATCTGGTCAATTCATTTGTTGAGATAGTCACAAGAGAATTGGAGGAGTCTAGTAGAGTATACAAAATTCATAGAGATAATCTAAATATAAATGAAAAACTAGCTTTACAACAACTGGAAGACAATAAAAAGATAGTTATAAAACCTGCTGACAAAGGGGGAGGTATAGTGGTGATGGATATCCAATATTATCTCCAGGAATCAATGAGATTACTTGGAGATACAGCCACTTACCTCCCCCTTGCCACTAATCCTCTAGGCCGGTTTGAAATTGAACTTACAACTTTGTTAAAAAAAGGCCTTGAGAAGGGAGCAACATCCCAGCAAGAATCAGATTTTTGGAATTCACAGTTTTCACGCACCCCAATTTTTTATTTTATCCCTAAAATACATAAAAGCATCACACAGCCCCCTGGCAGACCTATCATTTCAGGTATAGCATCACTAACTTCTAATTTATCATTATTTATAGATCACCACCTTCAACCCTTGGTCCACCAGGTCAGATCCTACTTGCGTGATACCACACACATTCTACAGATACTGAGAGATCTGGAATGGAAGCCTGAATACACATGGGTAACAGCAGATGTAACATCACTGTATACCACAATTAACCATGTGAAAGGCTGTCAGGCTATATCACGTAAGTTAGAATCAGACGTCACCACATCCCCAGCACTTAAAACATTTTTATTAGATAGTATTAATTTTATTTTAACACATAATTATTTTCAATTTAATTCACAGTTCTTTTTACAGGTCTGTGGAACGGCGATGGGCACGAGGTTTGCCCCGAGTTATGCTAATCTTTTCATGGATAGTTGGGAAGAAGATTACATCTGGAGCAACTGTCCCCTCGGGGCTAACCTTGTGCTCTGGCGCCGTTTCATAGATGACGTTATATTTGTTTGGTCAGGCAGCCAGGAACAGCTTGAATCGTTTTTCAAATATTTAAATCATAACGATACGGATCTCAAATTCACTTTTAATCATCATAAAGAACACATAGAGTTTTTGGACCTGAATATATATATATGACACAACAGAATAGAAACAAAAACATATTTTAAATCAGTTCAGGCCAACAACTACCTCAGGGCAGACAGCCAGCACAATCCAGGCTGGATCCAGAATATCCCTAAGGGACAGCTCACCCGACTGAAACGCAACTGCTCAAATCCAGAGGAGTTTGCGACCCAGGCGGATGAGCTTAAAGATAAATTCCGTGATAGAAAATACCCAGAGAGTCTGCTTGCGGAAGCATCTCTTTAGGTGGATAAAATAGAGAGGGCTACCCTGTTAGAATATAAAAATAAAACTCAACATAAAGGTAAAGAGCAGAGTAGTGGGGTGGCCTTTGTCACTCAGTACAACGAGATGGCACCAAAAATCCGTCAGATTCTTAATAAACACTGGCCAATGCTCCTGTGCGACAATACTCTATCAAAATGCCTTCCAGATAGACCTAAAATCATCTTCACAAAAGCATCAAATATTAAAACCCGTTTGGCCCCGAGTTGTCCTCTTGACCTCTCAAAACTCAAAGCAGGTAATACGAGCAAGGGCTTTTTTAAATGTACAAATTGCATAGCTTGCACATTTAGCTTTAACACTAAAACCTTTAAATCAAATGTCACCGCTAAAATATATACCATTAAAACATTTATAAACTGTCACTCTACCTTTGTGATATACTTATTACAGTGCCCCTGCGGCTTACAATATGTGGGCAGGACTGGCAGGTTCTACCAAAGAAGGGTATATGAACACATTTATAATATTAAGCGAGGTTTAACTACACATAGTGTTTCGCATCATTTTAGCATCCATCATAACAAAAGTCCAATTGGACTAAGATGCCAAGCAATAGAAGCGGTGCAGGTTAATTGGAGGGGGGGAAATCAACTAAATCAGATCAGTAGGCGTGAAGCCTACTGGATCTATGAGTTGAAGACCCTCTCTCCTAATGGTCTCAATATTGATTTTGATCTAGGCGTCTTTTTAAAATAATTTAATATTTTTAAAATAATGTTTTTTAAATAAGGTTTTAAAATAATGTTTTAAAAATAATTTTTAAACAAAATAATTTTTCATAATAATCTTTTAATATAATATTCTAAACTTATCAAATAACCTTTTAAATTAAAAAATTCTTTAAACTAGTTAAATAATAAGAGGTTATTTTACAATGTTTTTTAGTGCCATTTGGTTATCAAAGTGCAAATATATTGTTACATCAATGGAAGACAGATTGGTGTACTGGCTGCATATAATGATGTCATAACTGTATATGTTATAGATAACTATAGGGATGACAGTAACAGGAGTTGATATATGATTTTTTGTCATTTAATTCAATTAAGGTATGATGTGTTAGTTTTTAGTTTTTGCTTTTTTTATGTCTGTATTTTCATGTTAGTTAGGCTGCATATGCACAGGACATGACTGACAGGAATTACAAGTTTATTCAATTGGCATCCCTCCAACCAATGGTGTTCCCCTTGTCAGTATTTAAAGACTTCATGGACTGTGTCTAATAACCCCTGAAGAAGTGCACATGCGCACGAAACGCGTTGGGCAGTTGAGAATTTGAGAGTTTAGCAGTGAGCAGAACAGAGCAGATCAACACAAGAATACGACGGTGTACAGCAATAGGAGAAGGGAGTTCCGGTAATTGGTCCCGCCCACAGTGACGTGTTTCCAGTCGCGGACAGACGGCATCAGGAGAAGCAGCCCACAGTGACGCACAGCTTGATGCAGATCTGAGGAAGTGTTTGCAGTCTCCCCCGAGTGGCACGTGTCTACCAGCAGCTGCCGCCGTATCGCGCTCACATTATACCCCTGCCTGTACCTTTTGGACTTCTTTTAAGTAGGATTCCGGTTTTACACACCGGATCCCACACCTGCTCTTCACTGGTTCATTGCTTTTTATTGTGTTATATTAAATACTCCGTTAATAATTGTCAGCCTGTCATTGTTTTATGTTTGTTTTTGTCTATGTGTTATATGTCCAGTTCATACCTTGTTGCGCTATGATTTTTCCTTTTGTCTCCCTTGCACTATATACCATTTCTGCTGCTGTGGAGTCTGCTGTCTAAAGATTGGATCACCCTTCATTGTACACTGCAGCTATTCTTTGGACTTATCTATGTTCCTTCCAATTGGACTTTGAGGCGCCGGTCTGTATTGTTCATTTCTACTCCAATCCAACACAGAAGTGGAAAAAAACACACGAAATAGTACCACAGACGGCATGGATTACAAAATGAAGAATTAGCGATTCCGCTTGGATTACAAAATATTTGTTGTATTTGTGGTTCCTGGTTCCTGCCTTTCGAGTTCTTGCTGGAATCGCGCTTCCCCCTAATCTCTGTGATTTATCTTCAAATGGTATGTTAAGGCAACTAATGTTAATTTATTGTTGAATATATTTTTGTTTCTCTGTGTTTTCACAAGATTTAGGATTAGTTGTTATGACAGTTTTAAATACATGTATGTAAGTAAATCCCTAGGGTCACAGAGATGTAAATGACTATTTATGAAGTTTATTGCCCACCTGATTACTGATTGAATTTATTCTAGGTTTTTGGGGGCGCCCCGTTTACTATTGTCTTGGTTACGTGGCGTTGGCAAATAAGTACATTCATAGTTATTACGACAATTACATGGCAAAAGTGTATGACACGGCGTGCATTTTATATAGTGTATGTGCATGTACATTGGGCAGGATTGTTTCTCTTTTCTATATATTAGTTTGTTTTTTGCCATAGTGTAGGCATTCAATTTCGGTGTATGACTTCTTCTTCTTTTTCATGTGCATGTGATGGTATTGGCATGGAACGAGTCGTGTGTAAACATAATTATCATGTGTACTGCTTGTGTTAATATGTGAACGTCATGAACGATCGTGTCGTAACTTTTGAAGAATGGATTGCAGGGTTTCGCATATTGCATTACTGAAAATAAACCTGAACACTTATGACAATTATAATAATGCTGTAAATGTACTTTATTTTGCAAGGCTTACGTGTTGTGCATATTCTCTTAGGAACTGTTATCATTATGTACTTGTTCGGTGTTTCAACGGTCACAGTTAAATTCACCAGAACATGTTTGATGTTTTCCCATACCTAAAAGTAGTCGCTTACGCATAGATTTACAATTATTGTTGTGCTCATTGCAGATAAAGTTTTCGTGTGAAAATCAAATTATACAATAAGGACATTTTTCTTGCATATGTATACTTCAAAAATAATGTACACATATATATATTTATGTAAATTTTGAAACCTGGATTTATATGACAATATATTAATATATATATACACATTACGACAGTGGTGAAGGCACATTTAATGTTGATGGATGGAGGGACATGCAATTCAATACTGCATGTGGGTGTTATGATCTGTCTTATTTATGCTGGGGTCAATGAAGAAGACGATGTAGTCGGTGCACGATGTTGGCCATGTTACAAGTATTTTAGAAGTTGTTTTTGATGGTGCCTTTCTGTATTGCAATTTGTCTGGGTAGTGGGGTTGCAGGGTTACTTTACGAATTGCACGGTTTCTACGCCTCCAGGTGTTTTGGGGGGCTGGATGTGTATGGTTAACAGGGGATGCTATCGGGGATGTATTTATGTAAGTGAATGTTATTTGTGATTTGCTACATATTTTGTTGCCCTTCCATCATACACGTGTTTGCCTTTGAGGCTCACAGGCACAGTATAGGAGCATTGTAGTGCTGAAATATTAAAGTTTGGTTTATGTTACAAATCTTGATTAGTGTTTGGGATGTGGCACATAAGCGGTTGATGTTTTTAGTATTAATGTTTCCAGGTGGTCTTGTTAACCTGGCAACATGCAACGCGAACGGTGCACGTCAAAAGACGTGCAGTTTTGGCCTTGACGGGTGAAACTTGCGTCAAGGTTTTTAATTTTCAATTTTATGTCGGTCCTTACGGTCGTATGTTGCTATGTGGATTGTTTCATTACAATGGCAAAACATGTTTCTCATATTTGATGGCACAGGTTTAGGCTAGAAGCTGCGTTTCCAACAGCATCTCTATACATGTGTAGACGTTGGTTCAACGCTATGCAGATGGCAGCGACATTCTACAGTGATCAACCGTACCGGGATCAGAGATTTATAAATAAGGGGTGAAATGATGCTGAATGAAATGTCGTTCAGCTAGTTGTATACACGCCTCCCACACTGTGTAAGGCACTTGTGATTGGAATGGTGTTTTTTATAAATAGATGTAAATTAAAAATGGATGCGGATGTTGTCATATTTATGTCTAACATTGGTTCACATCTGGGTATGTGTGCAATGGTTGCCCACAGCTGACCGGCTTTGTATTCACGACCAAAAACACGGAAGTTCGCTAGTTTTAGGTCCCGGTATGAGATGTGCTTATGCCAAGGACAGTGGTGGGTGGCGCGTCACGTGACTTTTACATTGTCATTTACCTACGGATATCGACATCCCTTTACGTTGCTTAAATGTTCTAATGGCTGTGGTTCCAGGAGCTTAAACGAATGGGGCTGATGCTAGCAAACCCCCTGCTCATGTCCAAACCTGGAAGTAATGATGTTTGTAATGCATGATCACATGTAAGAGGCATGCGTTTACACGCGTCCTCTGCATGCATGACTTGCTGCCGTACTTTTCGGATATATTTATACACCTATGTAACTTCACGCACAATCTGACTGGGGCAGGAAGGAGATTGTGCTAAATGATGCTTATGTGCAATTCAGGCCGTAAAAGAGCCACACACAGTAATTCGCACAGCGTGTGTTCCTTATAAATGTGACAGCCACAAGACGTTACGTATCTCGGGGCGAATAACAGTTCCATACTGTTGATGCACATTTAGATTCCCTCGTACATGTTGTTTCACTGTCGGGTTGCAGGTTATAGTACATAACAGTGAGTGTCTAAAGCCACTATGGTACTACAGCAGTATTAGTTTCAAAGTTGTCTACATGGTGCAAATATTACAACCAATCATTCACACTTGACAGACTGTGGAGAAACTGGGCCTGTTTGCATTGGTCAGTTTCATGCATTTGACACTGCTCATTGGAATGCAGCAGCACTACATAATTTCACACCTGTGTAGCCTAACACACACCTGCATTAATCACTTGCTGAAATCAACACATTTAATTCTGACCACTGCACAGCATACAGTAGGTATGGCGAATGCACAACTACAGCTGATAGAGTTCTGCTTTGCAAGAAGAAGATGTGTTATTCAACATTTAAACATTTAAACAGGACAGGACAGCTTGAGGACAGACAGGATTACAGAGGCAACCTTCCGTAGGGAGTTGAATAAAATTAAACATCCACGCTCAGGGGACACAGCAACAAGTGTACATGAGTACACATCTTCGTGGCCGTACTTCACCATGATGCTATTCCTAAAAGAGCAAATGACGCCTGCACAGACTGTCTGCAATCTACAAAATAGCAACAGTGAAATCCCAACTAATTCCACGGACATTACGCTGGATGTAAGTGTGGAGGACACTTCCTTCAGCGTGATCCCGCCATCCCCATCAGAACCTCCAACCAAGAAAAGGAAGCCGAATAATGATTACAAAAAAAAAATTAATAGCCCTAGAAGAAAATAAAATTTCAATATTATCCAATGCATTAAATGAACCACCACCACCACCAACCACCACCACCTGTAGAAGACTGTGAGGACTTATTTTTTTTCAAAAGTCTACTACCACTGATCAAGACTTTTGATCCAATCAAAAAATTAAGCGTGCGAAATCAAATCAACATGGTTGTGGTGAATGCGATGCAAGACAATTAGTTTGTTTGTAGTGCATGCAAGTTAAATTTTTTCTGTGTGTATGTATGTTTTTATACCACAAATGTTAAACCACCACCCCCTCCCTAAAGTTAATAAAGTTTATTTTTGATTCAACATTTTGTCGTTTATTATGATGTTTAATGCTAAAGGTAATAGCGTGAAGGATAGGGGGCAATAGGAGGACAGGATAGCGGGCGTATGAGAGGGCATGATAGAGGGCATGAACTTGGGACATAAAAGGTGATTTATAAAGAACACAATATTTAAAATGAAATATGTTTTATTGAACTTTTCAGGATAGGGGTACATACTTATGAGCGTAAAAAAAAAAAATACAGGTTGCAAACATAATTAGTAAGTTAAGTGCAAGGCACTACACAATATTTTGCCATGGGATTGCTCCGTCACCATTAAAATAATCCCTGAATGAGTCACGAAGCTGTGAACGGGGGGGTGGGGGGAGACCCAGCTGTGAAGGGGTGTAAAGCCCGGGCAACACCGGGTATATCAGTATGTATATATATATATATATAGATATATATTTCAGTGTACACACACGCACACACATATATATACGTACACACACACATATACAGTATATATATATCTATATATACGTACACATATATATACGTACACACACACACACACACACACACAACACACACACACACATATATATATGTACCTCACTTAAAAATATTGGCTCTACAAGTGGTGTGAATAATATCTTCCACTTAAACATCCTGTTTACATTTGCGCTTTGTGTTTCTTTTCTATACAATCCCTTCCACTACACATATAGCAGCATTCTAATACGGAGTTTGCAATGGCCACAGCTATGGACCATGATTCCATATTTTACAGTATATGAGGAAACATAGAGGCACCAACACAGAGGATATATTCTCTGATGATTTAAGATTGGATAGCGTAGCAGGAGATGAAGATCTAGACTCCATGTTTCTCAAATTAGAGAGACTAATGGTTAAGGATACTAAAGCCTATTGGGAAGTCATAACATTAGAACAGTACATTGCAGTCTATAGGATCCCAAGAGGTTTGAGGATTTTTAAAGACCCCACTTCAGATCAGGATGATGCAAAATTCATGAAAGAGTGGAACAAAATTTTAGATATGGCATCAATCGAATTAATGAAATTATTAATTCAGCAAAGGAACAGAGTCTGGCTATATTAGAAACAGACATTGTGGCTATAGAAAGTAAATTGAATGAAATGGATAAAACTGAAAAACAAAGATAGAGAAAAAAGTTAAAATGAGAACAGATAAAATTGAGAAAGACACTAAGTTATCTAAACAAAGGAAGTTTAGAAGAGATAAGGAGGATTATGTGAACAACTGTTACAGATCACGGAAAACAAATCAGAAAGAATCTAAACAAGAAAATAAAGGGTCTAATCCAAACGATACACAACAGGGACATCAAAATGTAGAGGGAAACAGATATTATGGTCCGAATACAAATAAATATTATCACAAAGACAATAGACCTTGGAATAAAAACAAATACCATCAGGATAGAGACAGATAAGGGTCAAACAGCTATAGAGGGGGGAATTATAGTTGGAAAGGGTACAATAGTAAACAGAATCAAAGACAAGAATACTGCCCCAAGGAGAGAGAAAGAGAGGAGGTTTTTGAGGATGAGGTAAAGCCATCCACCTCAACCTCTTCTTTTTTAGAGAGGAAACAACAAAGAGAGAAACCAGGAGAGACACAAAAATCTCAATTACAAGTGAGGGAAGAGACCAAAGCAAACACACCACAAAAGAGGAAGATAGAAAGTCCACAAAAAGAGGAACGAGAGGAGGGACAAAAGCCCGCCAAAAAAACAAACACAGAGTGTGATATGAAAGGCATATTCAACCTAAGTGATATTGTACTGACCAAGGAACAAACCAGTGTGTTACATAAAGGTTTGGCATTTGCGCCAACCAACAAAATCAATACATTCAATACATATATTGATATTAGCAAATTTGCTCGTAATCTAACACTCAAAAAATATTTTCTAAAACAAAACATCACTCATGAAGTAACATCAAATAATATCACTACATGTGAACGATTTGTACATTCCTCCTGTAGAAAGAGTTCAATCTTTTACCCTAGTTACTTAAAGGGAGGGCACATAGATACATTTACCAAATTGGTGCAAGAAGATATAGAAAAACTTGGTAAAGATAAAAAAAATCAGAACTGTAAAAAACTTAACAAAAAAAGAGCTAGACGCAGTTAAAGAACTATCGGACAGAAATGACAGTCATAAAACCAGCAGATAAGGGGGGGGGGTGGCAATCTTAAATCGAACCTACTATGACAAAGAATCTTATAGATTACTAGGGGATGTGGTCACGTACAAAATACTACCAAACAACCCCACTGATCAATTCAAAAGGGAATTGTTAGAGCTATTAAATCAAGGCTACAAAGATGGAATCCTTGATAAAACAGAATGGGAATACCTGAATATTGAATCCCCAAGGATTCCAATCTTTTACCACTTGCCAAAACTTCATAAAGATGCCACCAACCCCCCCGGACGCCCGATAGTCTCGGGAATAAAATCCTTAACTGCAAACCCCTCGGGGTACATCGATACGTTCCTCAAAAATTCAGTAAGAAATCTAAAAAGTTATGTTCAGGACAGTATTCAAATACTAAACATAATTCAGGATGTGGTGTGGAGCGACACATACGTACTGGTTACGTGTGATGTCAGCTCTTTGTACACGGTCATAGACCACAAACAGGGGTGTAACGCAGTACAGCAAGTTCTCACACATGGAGGGGAACTTGATCAATTACAAATTAAATTTATAGTGGATTGCATAGCTCATATCCTCACCCATAATTATTTTTGGTACGATAACCGATATTATTTACAGATCAGGGGAACTGCCATGGGTACCAGATTTGCTCCAAATTATGCCAACATCCTCATAGGAATGTGAGAAGACTATTACATCTGGTCTGGGCATGAGTATGGAGCAAATCTGGTATCCTGGCACAGATATATTGACGATATATTATTCATTTGGGATGGTAGCGTAGAGCTACTGGATATTTTCCTTAAACAACTTAACAACAATCCCTACAATTTAAAATTCACCAATAAATACAGTCATGACAGTATAGAGTTTCTGGATCTAACAATATATGTCTCCAATGGAGTATTAGAAACTAAGACATATGTAAAGGAAGTAGACTGTCACAACTTTCTAACGGGGGATAGTGGACATCTAGATAGATGGATTGAGAACATACCCTTGGGTCAACTACAAAGAGTGCGTAGGAATTGCACACAGGAACACACATATCATGAACAAGCACATGAACTGATGGACAAGTTTACTTAAAGAAAGTACAAGAAAGAGGTGGTAGATACAGCTTACCAAAAAGTGACTCAAATGGATAGAAAAGAGCTATTAACATACAAACCGAATAAGGATATAGGCAGGAAAGGAGAGAAGGACAACATTTCAATACCATTTGTCACTAGATACAATGAATCTTCACGACACATCAGGAGAATATTCCATAAACATTGGAATATTCTTCATCAAGATCCAATGCTGCAACAAATATTGCCAACAAAACCTGAAATAATATTCACGAAGGCCCCAAATCTAAAACAAAAACTGGCACCTAGTTGCTTAAGGAAGGAATGTGTTAAACCGGTGAATGTTGTAAATGGTTTTTTCAAATGTCAGACATGTAGAGGGTGCAAGATCAATCCCAACACTCAGAAATCTTTCAAAAAAGTGAAATCAGAAGTAACACAAGTGGAGTTTGAAATAAAAGATTTTATAGACTGCAACTCCAATTATGTTATTTACATGTTACAATGTCCATGTAACAAACAGTACATAGTGAGAACTACTAGGAAATTGAAGTTGAGGATAGCAGAGCACATAAAGAACATTGAGCGAGGGTTCATGCAGCATAGCGTATCAAAACATTTCAAGGAACACCACGACCAAAATCCTAATGGGTTAAAATTTGTTGGAATTGATAAAATACATCCAAATTGGAGGGGGGGAAACCAGGTCATCAAAATTTCAAGACAGGAAACGTTTTGGATTTACACTATGAAAACGCTAATTCCTAACGGTATGAATATCGACATAGACCTGGGATCCTTTTTAAAGGAATAATATATATTCCCATTAGTTCTTTCTGTGCTCTTTACCTAAAACCTCAAACTATGTACGAATGGACAACAGAACTGTTACTAGATCTTCTACATGTGTTAACTGTTTGTATCTGGGGCTATACATTGTAATAACTAATACAGTAATAGATGTCTTCAGGAGGTCTGATGATGTCTGTGATTAGATATGTTGTACAATGTTGATGTTAGAAGTTATATATAATTCACATAACCCTCTTTAACTTGTACTAAGGATTTAAATAATTTGTAATGTATGAATTATACCTCTAGTCTGATATTCTTGCATTTTGCAGCATTATATCCTTTTAGGGTTTAGATACACTAATCCATCAGTTCAATACCCACCACTACCCTACTACGCAACAAGCTCCCTGGTGACTAAGATACTGAGTATACAAGTTACTATATGTAATAGATAATCTGTTAACTATGAATAATACATCAATTTTTCCCTGAATTTGTAAAGATAAAATTATTACACATACACACCTATACATTATATGGACCCTATATAATATGGCCCATAAATTTATGCTAGCGTCAGTATTCATGTTTATGAGATATGTCTGGACAGGTAAACTTATGAATAGAATAGATATTTGCATTACAATTTAATGTCACAATAGAGGTATAATTAATCAATGTTTGGTTTACTAATTTGTTTTTGTTAAGAATAATTTATCAAAAATTGTTATTGTTACTTAGGTTTAAATGCACACTTTTTGATAACACTATGCATTTTAATTAAGTATTGTATAAAATGAATGTACACATTTTTATAATTTTTGTCGAGCCATTCAGATAGGATGAGAGTTTTTCCATATAAACTATATGCCAGATTTTATTGTTTATTTGGTTTAAGGATGGGGGGGCAGGTTGTTTCCAATTTTTGGCAATTGTACACCGTGTAGCATTTAACATTTGGGTTAGTACTCTAGCTTTTTTTCGGGGAATATTGACTATTGGCTTGCCTAACAATATATATACTGGGTCATGTGGGACAGTGATTTCTAGGATCTTGTGTATTAAGGTGAACACTTCCGTCCAAGTTTGTTGGATTTTGGGACATGACCAGAATATATGCAGAACATCCCCCACTTCGCCACAACCACGCCAGCATAGAGGGGAGACCCCTGGGAGAAAAGAGTGCAGTTTGGCAGGAGTCATGTACCATCTGTATATTAACTTGTAAATATTCTCTTTTATTACAACGCACGATGAATTTTTGGAGGCAGCTTCCCAGATGTCTTTCCAAATATCGAGATCTATACAGACGTTAAGATCCTTTTCCCAGGATACCATATAGTTATCGGGGGTTTGGTTGCTCTTGATAGAGGATAAACTTTGATATATTCTGGAGATGATGCCCTTTGTGTGGGGCTGGTGTAGACACTAGTCTTCAAACAGAGTCAAAGCCTGGGGTTGACCTGATTTGTAGACTGATTGGATATAATGCCTAACCTGGAGAAATCTGAAAAAGTCGGCCGTGGGGATGTCATAATTCGTTTGTAAAGAAGCGAATGGGAGGACTTTCCCTTGAGTGAGAATATCCTTGACTCTCGTGAGTCCTTTTTGGACCCAGGTATGGGAGAGCGGGTTTTCTGTGTAAAAAGGAAGGGAGGGGTCCGAGAATAGGGGTTGCATGAGGGAAGGGGAACTCTCGGGTGGTCTAGACTTTTTGTTGAGCCACAGAAGATTTTTTATTTTGCATGGGGAACAGATCAAATCCTCTATCTCGACCCACCTCCTTTCGGTTGGGTTTGAATGCCAGCTAACAAGTTGCCCTAATTGAGCTGCACTATAGTAGTTTTGTAAGTTCGGAAGAGCTAAGCCTCCTTCTAATTTGGACTTATAAAGAATATCTTTGCGGATTCTAGGTCGCCTGTTTTGCCAGACAAATTTCAAAATTTTCTTCTGAATATTGTTTAGATCTTTCTGACAGATTTTAACCGGAAGGGTTTGGAAGAGATAGAGGAGTCGAGGTAAAATGTTCATTTTAATAGTGGTTATTCTCCCAAACCAGGATATTATATATGGGTTCCAATTGGTTAAGTCCTTGACTATCTGGTCAAAAAAGGGTTTAAAGTTTGCGTTGTATAGGGTCGAATAATTTTTTGTTAGTTGAACCCCTAGATATTTAATATGGTTCGCATTCCATTTAAAGTCAAAGTTTAGTTGGAGTAATTTTACTAATTCTTTAGGGAGGTTTAAACTAAGGGCCATGGATTTGGAATGATTAATTTTATAACCTGAAAGTGAGCCGAATTCTGATAATACTGTACATGGAAAAGGTTAGGAAGGGATGTGAGGGGTTTTGAAAGTGTCAATAGTATATCGTCCGCAAAAAGAGCTATTTTGAATTCTTCCTGGCCAACAGAAATACCCGCAATATTGGGGTTCATCCTTATCTGGCATGCTAATGGTTCTATGGCTAAGGCAAACAATAAAGGTGAGAGCGGACAACCCTGCCTGGTTCCATTTAATATTGGAAAGGGGTCAGACAGAGAGCTGTTCGTCCTCACAGTGGCCGTTGGTGTGGAGTATAGTGTGTTTATACTATTTAAAAATTTGGCTGTGAATCCCATCTGCGAAAGCGTAGCTGACATAAACTACCAATCTAATCGATCGAACGCTTTTTCAACGTCTAAAGAGAGTAATAGAGATGGGCACTTCGTGAGATTTGCTACGTGTATTAGATTCACTGTCCTCCTTGTGTTATCAAGGGCTTGTCTGCCCAGGACAAACCCCACCTGGTCCGGATGAACCAATTTAGGGAGGATACTATTTAATCTGTTGGCCAGAATCTTTGCGTATAGCTTTAGATCTGTATTTAATAGCGAAATAGGTCTGTAGCTAGAGCACAGCAGGGGATCTTTCCCCTCTTTGGGGATTACCATTATGGTAGCTTGAAGCATGTCTCTAGGGGGGGAAGGCCTAGTTGCATCTCTTTGAATACTTTGGTAAGAAATGGGAGGAGAGTTGTGGAATATTTCTTGTAATATAGATTAGAAAATCCATCCGGACCAGGGGCCTTCCCAATTTTCAGGGATTTTATTGCTTCTATAATTTCCAGGGGCTCTATAAATTTTTCAAGGTTTGTGATGTCATTTGGGTCTAGAGTGGGAAGTCGGCATTTTGTTAGGTAGTTCCGGATCTTTATTGCTCTTTTCTCTTTAGCCGAGTCTCCCACTGGGCCTGGTAAATTGTAAAGGGATGTGTAGTAGTCCCTAAATGCATCACTTATAATTTTGGGGTTGTGGGATACTGAGCCATTTTTAGTGTGGATGTTATGAATTTTAGCCTTAGCTTGTTTTTGCTTTAATTTGCGTGCCAGCATTCTATCTGCTTTGTTACTTTTTTCGTAGTATTTCTGTTGGGTCCATCTTATAGCTCTTTCTGCGTTTGAAACTAACAAGAGGTTTAGCACATTTTTATAATTTTACACATGAGTAGATATATTATATCCATATATTATAGGACTAAAGTAGGAATTTATCCTAAATAGCTATATTAATTAAAATTTTGGGTGATTATACACAATCTTTGAGTTATATGATAAATATCACTAAACAAGATTATATAGAATCGATTGAAGTTCACAATTTCTCTGGGTACACATTCACAATTTCGTGCGTACAAGCACACATATTCTTGGTCATGAGGAAAAATGTCCATATATATACATAATATGACCCCTCTTGTGCAAGGTATAAGAGAGAATAAAGTCTATCAATTCCCTTATCCCTTCAATTTATAACACTCTTTGATATAACATGGGGTCCAACAGATATTAGGGAGCCATCCCAAACTCATATAAAATGAGCATTAAGCTCTAGTCCTGTGGTAAATTATGCATGATGTCATGTGATTAATATATATATGCTTAATCCAATAATAAATTTAAGTACCCTGTAAATGGATATATATTATGCAATTATAATTGGCACTTAGGCGAATATCGTATGAGAGATTTTATTCGTCTAAAGAATATCAACAGTAGTTTTTATTTTGCTGTGAACTAATTGAAAAATTACACTGGTCATTATGTAAACTTTGTGTTTATGAGGCTTGTTATGTAACGGATACTTAAACAATGTATAGCATCTAATTAAATGTACACACGTTTAATTGCACATCTATGAAGTATGAATACAGTATGGTCATGGTCGGACCATTGTAGGTTTAGCATAACATTAGTGATGTATGAAATCTGAAACACCACAAAAACAGTAGTATATGTTAAGCACACAGAACCCCTTGAAGCTCATTTTGGGAACCCGAGCACCCACAAAAATATATATTTATGTGTGTCAAAAGGGAGTGCTACTGAGCGTGGCGGATGCATAAAACAAAAACAAAGATCAAAAAGGCCAATGCCACTTCCAATATGACAAAAATACACAGTAAAATACTTATTCTCTTGAAAAAGGGTCATCTGGTAGTGCTTGGACCTGTGAGCATGGTCTGCCTTGATGTCTCAGGAAAGAAGACAAGGAGTCCTATCAGGATTGAGGAAGGCGTCACTGAAACGCAACACCGGAAGGAGGCTCTCACAAACTGTTGTGGCACAGCATGATGACTGG